>NW_026999569.1:0-62747 GCF_037126465.1 Ornithodoros turicata | reverse complement strand
GTGGGCAGCGTTCGACATGGCATACTGAATATGAGTGTGCTCCAGAGCCACAAACTACATTGTAAATTAGCACTGCAGTATGTTTATCGGCACACATGAAATTACCCTTCATAAGTGCATCATGCAAGCTGATTGATGTGGGGTGGGGTGAAAGACACTGGAATCACATGTTGCGTCACTAGCAGTGCCGTACTCACTCAGCACTGACATCACAAGCAGTGATTTTTCACTGAAGCCTGCAACTCAACGATGTAATTCACATCTTGATTGCAGAAAAAGTAAGCACATGTTTGTTATTACTTGGTATACAGTTGAAACTTGTTAATGTGATGACGGTCATTCTCGTTGATTTTGGCAATGAAACCATTTTAGGATAAAAAACACCTGTCAAGGTGTAAGCTATGAAAAGTAGTAAATTGAGTGAGGCATTTTAAATTGCCTTTTTTCCTTTATATCTTCAATGCTGACATACATCAGCTTGTGTAACTGTCAACCTGGGCTATTCCAGCCAAAACCAGCCAGAGATGTAGCTTGACTCTCTTAAATATCACTGAAAAAAATTGTGTGCGTTTTTTAGACGATGCATATATCGAATGTAAATGATAATTTTGTTTTCTTCAACAATGGGGCGCATTAAACTGTGCCGAAATATGAAGTTGTCCCTTACGAGCTTCCTTCTGACATCTACATATACATCATTTGTGCGCTTTCCTTGCCTGGTGTTAGAGAGGAAGCACGATTCTGCCATCCCAAAGGGTATGTAGAACGAGAATAAATCTGGTGACGTGGTGAGAACTCCAGAACGGAGCACATTTGGGGTCAAGTTTACAATAAATTTCTGACAAATTAGCATTCTTGAAGGAGCCCCAGATTATTTATGCTTGTAACTGATTGCTTGTGATTAGCTTCACATAAAAATATCAAGCTGATCTATATTCATTGTTTGACCATGCTGTGTTTGAGAATATCAAGCACTTGCAAAAAATTACTTTTTTTTAGATAGTATATTCACATATAGGTCGTCTAAAGAAATAAGGATCCTAAAAGAAATATTCCCTTATTTGTATAACTAGTCCTCTCCTGCAATATATTGAAAATCTACAGGTTTATTTTTTTTAAATAAAAAAATTTGTCACAATAATGTGCTGCAGCTTGTTCGTCAGTTGAGGCCATCTAGGAAGCAAAAAATAAATAAATAAATAAAAGATGCCTTTGTGGCTCTCTCCTGCGAAAATCGAAGCTCTGCTTTTCCATTTTGAGAACCTACAGGTGTATTTGTTCTTACGCAAGAAAAATGTTTCGTCAGCTCATTCATACCCCATCTGTATGACGCTACAGCACACTTTGAACAAATTCTGCATTCAACTGTTCTGCCCAGTTCTGCAGATTAGTTGCAGTCGCTGCTTCATAACAGCTTTGTTAACATTTATGATTGTTTTCACATACCTGAAGTCATCTGGAAAGTGAACCAATCTCATCATTTCAAGGGCATACCCTCTCCTATAGCATGTTCAGAATCTGCTGGCATGTGTTTTCTGTAAATCTTGTAGCATCAGCTGACCATATTGTCTCAGATCATGTCAGAATGCGACGTAACAGCTTTTGGAAACAATTTATCATGATCTGTGTGCCCTTCAACCACAACAGAAAAAAGCCCACAGTCTTTCAGTGGAAATAAGTGTTTTTGCTGCATTAACAGAAGGTGTCTCAAATTAATTGTACCTCCTTGTGGCCTGGGTGGAGCATGCCTCACTGTGCTTTATGTCCAGTAATTCCTTCTCCCACCGTATCTCTTTGGCAGTAAGCCACAACGTATGCAGTCTTCAAGCTTTCTTTCACCCGGAAGAACAGCTTACAGCTCTGCAAGCATCAGAATATCTGCACACAATAGGGGGCTGCAATCTAGCCCTATAGGTGCCAACGTTTTAAATGGTACTGCGAACACAGTCATAGTACCCTCTATCACGGTACAAAGCAATTATGTCAAAGTCATGCTTGTGGAGGCAAAGCACGCTTGCCAAAGCCAAAGTGATGCTTATGGAGGGTTTTATTATGCCCTGCTGCTCAGTGTATGGCTTCTGTTTTTAGCTGGAACAAACCAATAAAAAAAATCTGAGGAAAGAAATATGCCACCTTCAGTTGCCATCGACCAAGCAAACTAAGTCAATAATGGTGGTTGTTATTCACTCTGCTACGTGATTGTGTTCATGTTAATTCACCTGTTTGGTACTGTGGTACCAGCTAGCGTAACATATATGTGACCGCATGGAGAACAAAGAGTAGGAACTAGCTAGTCTGGCGTAGGCGCTCTCACACTGGCATAGCTGGTCAAAAAGAAAATGTGGGCCATACATCACATAAAACACAAATACCAGTATATCTTCAGGAAGCACTGGTTAATTTCTAGTAGGTGCGGTGCATATAGCGTGTTCATAGACTGATTTGTTTATTCTTAGAGAAATCATATTTTTGCAGTTATAAGGGATGACAACATCTTCTACACCCGAAGTGGATGTACTAATTAGGTCTCGTTTAATTATTGGAAATAGAAGGTCGGCGCAAATGCAACGTCGGTTTCCTTATGTGCCGCTATACTTTTGTGCGCTATACGCAATGTGCCACTATAGTTTTCAAAAGTATGCTCGTCACCTTTTAGTGCGAGGACAGGGCCCCGAAATAATGGTTGTGTGAGAGTAAGTCTCGGAGCGTTCTTTTTGCCTTTTCACTTGAACGTGAGGAAGAAACAAAACGCTGCGCAATGTCGCGCAGGATGAAAGTTTTACAGCGATTTCATATTTCAGCACAATATTTATAAGCTGTAAAAATAGGTGCAAGAGTACCATACAATGAAGTAGCTGGTACCGTAAATTTTAGACCTCTTCTTGGCGTGGGTGCTTGGCATAAAGAGTGACCTGCTAATAAACGTACTTCGGGATTTCTGAATGTGAAGATCATAGCAGAGAAAGGAAGGCAAACAAATACAACACAGGGTGCCATTCATTTCTCGCACTTCTGATTTCAGTTACTTATTGCGCTTGGTTTTCTTCAGTTGCGACATTTGATAACGAGAATTTGCACTGTATATCCACGTGAATAAAAAAGATGCAAAAATTTCTGTGAGAAAATTTCACGGTATTTAAGAAAATGGCGTCTTAGGTTCCAGGGTATTCAAAGACCAGTGAAAACAAAGTGCTTGAAGTATTATGTCTAGATACATCTTTTGCAGCTTTTGCATCGCAAATCGTTGTCTAGGAAGGTGCCCGAATCAATGTGGATGTTCCTGAAATTAGAATCTTATTTCGTTACACTTTGAGATTACCGTATGCTGGTTACGAAAAATTAGGTCACCTCTGCTGACTCAAGTTATTCATCCGAGAAAAAATAGTTTTTTCTTGCAAACAAACAAACAATTTCTTCAATATGCAGCTTATTTGCAGAAATGCATTTCGAGAGTCTGTCCAGTACCAGTTCCCTGCGTTTATCAGAACGTAGGCTCACAAGGAAAACCACAGGCAGGTTTCGATTTCACGATTTTACGGTTCTGAGGCTGGAACACACACAAACACATACAGACGGACAAACACAACACATCCACACGGTATCGGAATCAGGCTTTTTCGTCGATCGTCACTTTTCAACTCTACGACTTCATAACCAAGGCAGCTGCAGGAGAATGGCGATGTTCGCGACAATGTTCATAATATAGAAGGTGTCCACTGGAACCAACACCGGGAACTCATTTGGTGACACGACACGAATGCAGCCGGCGTTCACACGGGGCAACTTTTCCCAGAAACTCGAAGCAACTCAAACCGAAGTCTTTCGAGCAATTTCGAGTCCACGTTCACACGCAGCAACTCGGTAGCTCCACCCACAAGCAACCTTATGGCGACCGGACAATGTGGGTTCGAATCGAACTGGTGGAATCTTTTCTTTAGCTGCTGTTTATCAAATTTCAGTCAGTTTTATTGTCCCAATAGATCATTATTGCCTTCCAGAAGTGGCAACTGATATGTTTCCGTGAAGTTTGTAAAAAAAAGAAAAAGTTATTTCTCAGCTGCACCTGCAGGATTTGAACCCATGAACCCACGAACGAAATCCACAACGCCATCGGGAGTCACGTGGCAATGTTTCCCTTTCCAACGCCTCCTCTAGAGGAGGCGTTGCCCTTTCTGATTGGCCGGTGCACGAGCAACTTCTCAAGTTTTCGGTCGGGGAGCGATTCGCAGCAACTCTGACCGCCGTATTCTTGAACAAGTCTCGACTCGACGCTCCGCCTCGACTCCAACGAGTGGAGGAAAGTGGCGCCAGTCCTCCTCAGGTACCCGCGGATGCGGCTGTAGGGTATGTACCACTGCGCGAATACACCATGTTGCAAGCCCATTGGCCGAGACTGTACGCGCGCTCCGATAGGTCGAACACGGATTATTTTCGCGCGCACCTGCGTACATCGTCTTGGCGGTTTCGATTTGACTTCTGTGGCCGTTACGGGGTGTTATGGCGGCTATGGGGGCGTACCCGTACTCCGTGAGAACGTCCAGAGTGACCAGGGATTACGGGAGATACAAGTCGACCTTGACTGTCGAAGTAAAAGCGGCGCCGACTCCGAAGAAGTCTCAAGAAAAGGTTTGAGTCTCCGTTCTCGTGGGAATTGGTCTTGGGACAAAAGGAAGTGGACTGAAGTGATGCGCACGAAAGGAGCACAAGGCAACACCCAAGGATTCTCAATGTCGACCAGAATCTATTTAAGTGATTCCTTACTTGCTCGGTTTATTATTGATGTCTGGCTGTCACGCTACCATGTTGACCATGCCACTTGTGTGAGGAGCCGTGAGGCGCAATGGCAACACCGGAAGATGATCCACCAAGACGAATCAATTATATCAAATGCAGAGCCAGCGGTTGCAAGAATTCACGCCTGAACTGCAACCTTTCATTTTTTGGATTCCCAGGAGACGAGAGGTAGAGTGGCTGTTTCTTTCCAGTCTTGTTGTGTAACCGGACTCATTTATCGCACTAATCATTGAGCGATGTTCTCCTTTGGTTTAGTCTCAGCTGTTGCACACTCAGTTGTTGTAGTCACAGTTGTCTCGCGACGTAAACCCCCAATTATTATTATTATTATTTAGTCTGCATATCGTAAGCTCCCTGACTGTTTCTTTCCTTATGCAACAACTTTCGTTGTGTTATAGGAAGTCTGCGTGGATCGAGTACGCTGGTCAACCAGAATATGCCACTCTTCCACCTGATCAGCTAAAACATCAGAAGCTGTGCGAGGCGCATTTCACATCCGACGCGTTCACAAACAGGCAGAAGACACGTCTGAAAAGAACGGCTGTCCCCACTGTGCCTCTCCAGTCAGTGCAGCGTTGTCCTGCTACGATAGCTGGTGAGTGTTTTTGTATGACTGACGCCTCTATCATTGTCAGCAGTGATGGCCACTAACTACTTATACAGTAGTCTAACTCTAACTATGTAGCGATGGAGTAGTTCTATTACTTTTCAGGGGAGGTAGTTAAAACTACTTGTTTAACTGTGCAGTGTATTTTAACTACATGTATATCACTACTTAACATTGTCCATCAACACCAATCCCATTCTGTAGTGTTCTTGGACACCTAAATATGAATCACAAGCAGTGGTAAACGTGAAGATTTAGTACACATGCACTGCACAATTGCTCTGCACCTCCGTAATGGTTAAAAGTCGGAAGCACAATCGTGCCGTAAAGCTTGTGGTAAAATCGGAAGTAGTTGGCACCTGCAGTAACCTAACTACAGTAGTTAACTACTCTGCATAGCAGTTTAACTAGTAGTTTCCCACTACATTTCTGCAAGTAGTTGATAACTACTTTTTAACTACATTCAGGTAGTTTAACTACATGTAGTTAAGTACTGGCCATCACTGCTTGTCAGTGATCTATGAACAGCAAGCCCAGTTATTTGTCTTTACCCCTCTAAATCTCCTAAATATTTGGCGACGTCTCCGTAACGTTCCCTCTTACAAGGGGTTTCTGTTATATTAACATGCATAGATGTCGACAATGATACATTGAATGCATAATGCTATTGAAACATAGCGGTAAGAATAAAATCCCTCGCAAGGTTTTTGCAGAACCCCTGTGTGGTTTTCATTTTGGATTTAAAATTAGGCAGCAGTTTATCAAAAAAAAGGGGGGTGCAGTTACATTGTAACAGTAATACAGAGTTTTTTTGTTTTTTATTTTCACGCGGCTGGGGGGGGGGGGGGGCATTGCCAAACATTTGGGGGATGTTGGAGGTCTGGATAACCCACTTATTCTGGGTAGACCTGTCAAACCCTGTATAGTAGCCCGTTAGACGCATACTATTCTGTTCAGAAATGTTGCATATAGATATTTGTTTTTGGACTTAGCAAAAGGGGAAACAAAGAATTAAGCACCTACTCCATGACTTCTGTCTCATGCTTCTATTACAGGCCGAATAGAACATGCTGAAGTGTCTGCACCTCACTCACCAACTCCTTCGACATCCTACCACCAGTCACATGAGCCAGGGCAAGCCAGCGGTAAGTGGAAGTACATTTCTTTTTATACACTACAGACGGTGGTGCCAGAGCTCACACTGTAATACCGTTGCATTTTGTTCATTAAGCAAGAAAGAATGAGAACTGGTTAGTGCCACATAATTCATTATGCTAAACCTTTTTGTAACAGGCCACACAGAAACCACTGTTTGGTCTGCACCTGATTCTCCAATTCCTTCGACATCCTACCACCAGTCACATGAGCCAGGGGAAGCCAGCGGTAAGTGGAAGTACATTTCTTTTTATGCACTACAGACGGTGGTGCCAGAGCTCACACTGTAATACCGTTGCATTTTGTTCATTAAGCAAGAAAGAATGAGAACTGGTTAGTGCCACATAATTCATTATGCTAAACCTTTTTGTAACAGGCCACACAGAAACCACTGTTTGGTCTGCACCTGATTCTCCAATTCCTTCGACATCCTACCACCAGTCACATGAGCCAGGGGAAGCCAGCGGTAAGTGGAAGTACATTTCTTTTTATGCACTACAGACGGTGGTGCCAGAGCTCACGCTGTAATACCGTTGCATTTTGCTCATTAAGCAAGAAAGAATGAGAACTGGTTAGTGTCACCGTGTTTCATTATGCTGAATTTTTCTGTGACAGGCCAAACAGAGACCACTGTTGAGACGGTGCCGCATTTTTTAGCTCCCATGACGTCCCCTCCCCAGTTGAATGTCCCACGGGAAGCCAGTGGTAAGTGGACATACCTTCTCTTTGTATCAACCGATAATGGCAAAGCTGCTGCTTTGTCTAATATCATTAGTTGGTTTTGCATGAGCATGATTTATTCTGTTTGAACTTACTTCAGGTATCAGTTCTGTGCTTGCTGCTACAAAAGGTAGTGTTGTACCCTCACCCACACCTGGCACATCTTCAGGGACATCCTCACCTTGCAGCGCTCCTCAAGATCTCAGTCGTAAGTACGATGTTCTTATACAGTTTCAGGTAGAATGGAAAACATGTTACAGATACTTACATTCAAATTACATTTTGATTAGAATATGCTTGAATGCATCTTTTTCCCCTGAGCACCTCATAAATGTGATTACATTACACATGCTGGATAACCTCCGACTAACCTGATAAACCTGATCTTTGCAGCATTGGCTGAACCCCTTGAAAGTGACACAGTAGACGCCAGACCCAGAGATTCTGGTAGACGCCAGACCCATGGTAAGGACTGCACTATATGATTAACAATGTTTTTTCCTATGTTACTCATTGGGTCTGTCAGCAGTGACTTATTCTACGAATGTAGTTTGTCATGCCGTAGTATATGTCACTGCGCCTTATTCCTGTGCTATGGTCGTTATTTTCATGACCTGTTTCAACATTATCCTTTGAATTTTACAGCCTCTGGATCTGGTACTATCCACAGGCGGGGACGTCCCCGAAAACAAAGAACGCCTCGAACTGCCTCCCTCATTCACCAGCTTCAAGTATCAAGGGAGCGCCTACGACGTGCATTGTTTCGAAGCCGTGCAACCTTGCATTTTGGGGGCCTCACAAGAAGCCAGATAGTGTTTGCAGCGTCACGGTATTTGTCAAAACGTGCTCTTAGTCTATTCCGTGTTCAACTCTTTCTGCAGCCGTTGAACAAGTTTGGTAGGAGGTGGCCCCCCCAGTTTAGGAGCTTTGCTCTTAACTTGCATTTCAAGGGTCCTCAAGCTTATCGCTACTTAAGTAAAGTGCTGGCATTGCCATCTGAGAGTTCTCTGAGGAGTTGGCTAAAGGACATCGCTGTGGAGCCGGGAGTCATGCCTTCGGTCCTTCAAGGACTTAAGACAAGACTCCAAGGACTGCCACCAAAAGATCGTACATGCACAATGATTTTTGATGAAATGTCCATAAAGGAACATCTGCAGTACGATTCTGGATCAGACGTAGTTTATGGCTTTGTGGACACAGGAAAGGAAAGGAACTCTGAGATGGCAAAATCAGCACTTCTTGTAGTGCTCTCAGGAATAACAAAAGCATGGGTACAGCCCTTGTCATATATTTTTTCAAGATCTACCGTGTCAGCAGATATTCTAAATGATTTGCTTCAAGACTTGATTAGACAGCTTCATTCATTGGGTGTTTTTGTGAAAGCGGTTGTCTGTGATCAGGGTGCCAGCAATTGTGCATTGTGTAGAAAACTTGGAATCTCCCCGTCAAAACCATATCTTTGTGTTGATGAGTCAAAAGTCTACTTTATTTTTGACCCACCACATTTGATGAAGACTACACGGAACATGTTGTTGAAGCATGACCTGCAGATTGGAGATGCCCAACACAAGGTTCAGTGGGCCTTCATTAAAGAGTTCTATGAATCAGACTTCCCCCTAAAGGTACGACTGGCACCCAAGTTGACAGACGACCACATTCACCCGACGGTATTCAGTCGTATGAAGGTCAAATTTGCAACACAAGTAATGAGCAATAGTCTTTCCACTGGGATCGCTGTCCTTATTAGCACTGGGTACATGCATCCAGCAGCCACTGCGACTTCAGATTTCCTCCTTAGGATGGATGTACTGTTTGATTGCTTAAACAGTTCATCCATTCAGCAGGGTGATGACAAAAAAATGAGATTTGCAATCAGTGATTCCACCAAACATAAGGAGTTACTAGAGTCTGCAGTACAGTGGATTGCACAGTGGAAATTCGACAGTGATAGGCAACCTCCTACTGTTAGGGGGTGGCAAATCACAATTTGTGCAATACTCGCGTTGTGGGAGGACCTTCACCAAAATTTTGGTTTCGAACATCTGCTGACACGGCGGCTCAACCAGGACCCAGTGGAAAACATGTTTGGTCAATTCCGGCAAATGCACGGGTGTAATGAGACACCAAACGCGTTTCAGTTCGTAGCAGGCCTCAAGCATACCCTTGCGGGGAACCTCATGAAGCTTCCAAGCAAAGGCAATTGTGAGGCTGATACGACTGAACTTTTAAACGATCTGTTGCACATGCCGGTTTCCTCAACTGCAAGCAGTTCTTATGAGCCTGCCGACTCCCAAGGGTTGCCTGCAGTTGAGGAAATGCAGGCTGAACATGATATGCGTGATGTGCAAGAGCCCGATAATATTATTGAGGCTAATGCACAGTACGCATACGCAGGGTCCTTGGTTCACTCTTTCTTGAAAAAATCTGAATGTCCCAACTGCCCAAACTTGTTGAAGGCTGCAGATGAGGGGCTCCTAAGACCAGAAGGCTTGTACAGTTACTTGCAAAGTGAATCACAAATGTCTGGCAGTACATTTTGCATCCCATCGGATGCCTTTTTTGCATGCTTTTGCAAGTTAGAAAGCATATTCTTACGAGAGGTTGCAAAAGTCCTACACAGAAAAGGAGTAAAGCAGCGCCTCATAAGTGCCTTCACTCAGAGCAGTCATGAGCCTTTCTGCTGTGCAGCATGTCAAGCCCATTTCATATCTTTTTTTGCCATAAAGCGGATGCAATACCATATCAGACTTAAAAACAGAGAGGGTGCTGAGGCTGCTCACAGAAGGTCAGAGCAGAGAAAACGAAAAAAGCTGCCAACGTAATTGCAATTCCATCAGTAGCTTCACATGAAAAGTACAGCACACGAAAGAAAACAAAGCATTTATGAGTCCTACTGAACACTCTGTTGATGACCCCAGGCTTGACATACTGCATGACAACTCTGAAGGTTATTTTAGTTATGCCAGACATTTTCTACAACCAAAGCCTGTTATATGCAAATGGGGTTCTGCCTTTCCTTTGAGACGCATAGTGTTGGTGGAAAAAGTATCAAAATATGTACCTGTGTTGTATGATCCTTTGGTACGTACTCTAGAGTGAAATGTCACATCTCAAAAACTACTTCAAAGCAAAATAGTTCACTTTTACTTTACTTTGCATATTCTTAACACTGTGATAAACAGGGATCCAGTTTTCCACACTACAGATATTCAAGCTGCATACGAAAATATGGAGAAATTGTTTCCTTCCAATGCAGAAATGACATTTGTCACATGGTGACATAGTTTGTAATGTATAAAAGGGATAGGGCACAGACTAACTGGTGTCTCGGTTATTTCTTCCTTGTAATGCATAGTTTGCACGAAAACTTTGCCAGTGCCTATGGCCAGTCACAATACTGTTTTACTTGTACCACCAGCACATATTATTTTCCCCTTACATTTTCATATTAGATTGGCAGGTCCTTTCTCAGGTTATTATGGCTAAAGAAACCAAAGATTATATCCATCCCTGCTTTGTGTAACTTTATGCAGTGAGAAGCTCTCAAAAAAAGGTTAGCGTTGGTACTAGCTATATTTTTAGCAGGATAGATCAGTGAATGAATCTTTACATAATCAGAGGATGCGCCTTTTTGCTTTTGTGATGCTATTGCTATGATTAGCTACAACAATGTGAGGACTGCATTACGCAGCCGTCCTCAGCTCTCATGCTGTAGGAATTGGAAGTCATTTGAAAGTGCGTAAACGACATTTTGTGTCTCATCAGCCAAGCAAAGTTTTTTGAGTCGCAGTACTTACTGAAAAACATCCGCGTTCCACCACCACCACCATTTTCCTGACCAACAAAGGCATAGGATCCTTTGCAGTACCTTTGCTTATGATATTGTATATACACTGCGTCATAGTCGTTATTTTGACGTCATAATCCTGAAGAGATTGTTTTAGAGTTTGAGGCTATGACGATATAGCACACTGTTTTCACGTGTTTCACGACCAATGTAATGTTATCCGTGCATTGCGATGCCTGTGTACATAGCATGTTCTCGTTCCCTCCTGTACAGATGAAAGCTGTGTAACTTCCTGTTTCGTTCCTGTACAGATGAAAGCTGTGTAACTTCCTGTTTCGTTCCTGTACAAATGAATCCTGTGAAAGCATATGTAATCCTTTTATGCAGATAATGCATTGGTGTTGTTGCACTGTCGTTGTCGCGGATATGTTACGCCTACAATGGAACTGCGCGAGCTACCTCATCTACATTCTCCTGTTCATTCACACGCACATGTCTCTCACACTGCCGACTGATATATTCAAATAAATGTTTTATTTCCACAAAACTTGCCTTGGCCACTTTCTTATAATGGGAGAACTGCAGAGCAACGGCAACCGCGAAATAGATATGAAGCCACCAAAAGCCGTAAATAGCCGGGGAAGGGCCAGGAGCGGCCGGAAGGCGAGCCAAACAGAAAGGCTTCTGATTGGTCGGCTGGTTTTGCATAATTTCCACCACGTCGCAATTTCATTGGTCGTATGCCCAGTGTTGTGTGAATTATCTCAAACTATGGCCTCTATGGGGAGCTGTTGGAGCCTGGTGGCGCTGCTCCACTCAAAGAGCCCATGCGTTTCATGAACTCGCTTCGGGGATTCCTCCGCCAAGGCGCTCCTCGAGAAACCGTACTCGAATAAAGCTGTAGTCTCGTCGCCAGCCGTCTTTCGGGACCACTCGAAAATGTTAATTATCATGCTTAAAACACACTTATGGCATGAAAAATAAATGTAATTATTTACTTTATTTCGACCAACGTGCATTACAAATACAAACACAAAGGTCTGCAAGTGTTTGAAGAAGGGTGCAGGTGTTTCGAACAGGGAAACAGACTGATAGGTTTCCTAGTTTTCTGGTCTGGCAATTACAACCACAACGGCAGCAGTTAGCTTAATGGCATCGTCACCTCGTATCAAATAATATGAAAGATGATGTCACTGCTTGTCACTCTTCTATTATGTTACAATATGTGGCGTGAATGACTGTTTGCTAGCGGATGGGTACGTTTACCCAACGCCTTGAGGGTAGCTATAAACAATCAAACAAACAAAACAGATTTTACAACAACATCCCGAGCAAAGAATCGGGGAGACCATTCTTGGGGAGTCACCGCGAGCATGGCCGTACGAACTTTTATGGCCCTCAATCGCGCCCTGCCTAAACGGTGGAGCCTGTTATCCCACCCAACAAACGGAATTCGTACTATTGAAACAACAACTGCAAAAAAAAAAAAAAAAAACGAGAAAAAAAAAACATGATTGGAAGATTTGTTGAGCCTTTTCGGTGATAGCTGGAGCAGGGGTTGGGCCAGCTTGATACAGTATAAAGATTACGGAAAAACATTGAGGAGGCAGGTCAGATGTTTATTTTTTTTATATGTCCAGTCAATGCACTGTTTCTTTTTTGTTTTTTGCACCACTTTTTGCTTGAAAACGTCCTTCAAACACACCTGTTTGTGCTAAATAGTGCGACAGAAGGAAAATTTATTACACCTTGTCTTGAAAAGTGTACTTGCGAGAAGGTGTGGGATTTTTTCCACAACGCGGCACACCGCGTCGTTTCTGACACATTCACAATGTCTCCCGTGGCTGTTCGAAAAGTCCTAACGCCATAAAATTACATGTCTACGGGCAGCTGTAGCACAGGAGGTAGAGGCAGCCCACGATTGCACACATATTCCTCCACGGGCAATGTATCCAAAAGGCTTCGTACGCTTCATGAAGCGGTACCGTATACCATATGAGGAACTCGTGATCATCAAAATGGTCAAAAGGAGTTTGATAGCCCCTTATTGAACGTTGTCGCTCATTGGTAATGTTGTCAGCACCCAGTTAAAGGCCATCGTGGCACAAAACGCAGTCGACGGACGCAGCGAACGACCTGTCTTCCGCCATGACAACAGCCAAACTCGAGTTGAGGAGCGTTCTCGAGGTAGCACCGATGTTACCTCGAGATTTTCGAGGAATGCACGGAGGAATTCCTCCACTCGAGGAGCGTTTCGAGTCAAGGTCGATTTATGAAGCGCAAAACCGGCCTCGAGGAGCAGCTCGAGTCGAGTTTCGAGTCGAGGCTCGTTCAAGAATACGGCGGTGAGCAACTCGAGTTGCTGGAGGTTTATCGGCTGACAGCTACTCCAAAGTTGCTCATAGTTGCTGGAAAAAGTTGCCCCGTGTGAACGCTGCCCAGAGTTCGACATACTCAAATTTGACAGGCGAGCAGCAGAACAAATCATTCACTGCAGTGTCAACAGAATCCTGATAGCCGGCGGAGAATACATTAAACGATTCGTCCAGACTCGGTACTCTCGTTCCCAGCCCACCGCAGAAAGCCTCACCCTGCGGGGAACTATTTTGAGACGCGGGAGCCAAAAGCCTTCGCTGCTCTGAGGCTGTCGTGCCTGTCGAATAATCAGAGACGATTTATTTTGAAAGTTTGAATCTGAAGCGTTTGTATCGCAAAAGTTGATTTTTACGGCTTTATCTTTACATCGTGGATTTTTTCGTGATTTATTTCGAGAAGTTTATTTTCGAAGTTTATTTTGCGAAGTGTAAACCAGAGTGATCCCACACAACTACAATTCGCGTCGTCTGCTTTGCTGGAGCCATGCTGCCTGGAGGGTCACGTGAGCGGTCACGTGGTAGGTAGGAGCATCCCAGAATGCAATGCGAGGCCGGCTATGCTCGTCCCGATAGAAAACTGTGGGAGGGGCCGCTCCTTGTGTTTCCTTCTTCCATGGGCCCTGGTGCTGGTGGGAAGTTGGCCTTTTTTCCGTCGAGAAATCGTCGTATGCGGTTACCGCTGGAGAGCCTCTGTTCGTACACGTGTTGACAACAAGCAATAGGAGCGAACACCCAACCGTCTTCGACGAGTGACGATATTTGGGCTTGTTGGTATGAGACCATATTGCTGCTGAGCGCTATAAATACGAGGACATAGGAGAAGTGAAGTGTAGATGGCATGAAAGGTCAAATGATAATGGGCTCATGAGGTCTGTCGTCTGGAGGACGTCGAGCAAAGCCAGATGCATGACGCAGACTACAGCGAGCTGTGCAGCCCACCAGCATATCTGAGCAACCCCAACTCCAGGGGATTGTGCTTACCAGCAAATAAGTTAACGGTCCTCCCCTTCCCCCCCATCCCAGTACCCTCTCCCCCGAGCAATGTGCCGCCAGCCTAGGCATGCAGGTCTCTCGTCTCCCCAACGTTACCCCTTCCCCATAATCTAACGACAAACGGCGCCAATTTCATCTACAATGTAAAGGGGCAGCGTGCCAGACAGAAAACAAAACAAAAACAGTACCTACTAGTCTCGACATTTACGAAAAGATGGTGCGGTGGGCCAAGGAGAACAACAAACATGGGGGCTCTAACATGCGGAACCCCAATGCACATGTTATGGACATAGCGGCTGACCCGGTTCTGGCTAACTGCAACGTCATCTCCCTCTCGGAGGCCTGGACCAACCAACCTACCGCGACATTGGAAGGCTTGCGATGCGTTTCACTTACGAAGAGAGAAGATGCTTGTGCCGCCATCTACTCGAGAAGTGACAAAACTATCTTAGCAACCTCGACAGTCACGCTCAATAAGTTAGAACACGCCCTATACTGCCGCAGACGAAGTTGGTGGCGACCTTGTCGTAGAGAAGGGAGGATGGTGTTTGGGGCAGTGCGTCAGCCTGCTCGCGGGTGGCGGCTCGGTGCAGCCAGGCAAGGGAGTAGGGGGAAGGGTGAAAACAGAAAAAAGAAAAAGTGAAATGTGGTGGTGGTGAAGGAGAGGGAGATGTGCAGTCCCTCCTGATCTGGAAATATGGTAGCCGTGAACTACCCAACCGCAGAAAACACATGAGCATACCTCAGTATAGCCTGCATTGGGAGGCTTTCTGTAGCACTGTAACCACCGGTATGACTGGCGAAGTTTACTATACATGGATACATTTCAATATGGACATTAAAGGTCAGCTCCGGAGGAAACTCACTGTCACAGATTACAACAAAAACTAGCAGGCATAAAGGTTGATGCTTACTGAATGTATTTCCAAAATAGTTTGGCCGAATACTCTGTATTTGCTGCGAAATCTGTTTTTTGGTTTCCGTCCTATCGTCCACTTAACAGCTGACGTCATGCTCAGCTTTCGCTTTGGCTCTTCGTGGCTTGTTTACTGGCTCGCAGTTTCGCAATCGCCAGCAATCGTCACTCGTCAGGGTGAAAGCGAAATCGAGAGTCATCTGTACGTACGGGCACCATCTGCGTCTTAATTTGATCATCTTTTTTTTTCCTCCGGCTAGTCAGTACACACAACTTCGTCTAAGTTGTCACTTTGTGAGAGATGCAGTGTGAGTGAATTGTGAGAATGCCGTGCTTCTCGCAGTACGAGCAGGTACGCCTATAACAAAGATGTTTCGTACCAAGTTCCCAGTTGATTTTGTGCTTCAATGGGTGGTACGAAACCAGTGGTTGAGTGCTCTAAATTTATCAAGCAACCGTCGTGTGTCCTCGAAGCATTTTGCATCAGAATGTTTCGAGGTCGTTCCCCTGACGGCTGATTTGGACTGGAAAAGTCGCTGAAAAGGGATGCGGCACCTGCCTCGTTCGACGGCAACAAAGAGGATAGCACCAAAGGATCCAAGTTGCAGGTAAGTGTCCGCACGAACTTGCACTATGGCTTGCACACAATGCGAACATGTGAACGACAAATATGGAGCTGCTAAGCCCTCTAGTCGGCGGTTGTAGGTAAAACTACGGAGTTTCCAGAGAAGCTGGTTGCGAAATTATTTGAGTTTGGGGAAGTCTGAGCTTGGGCACAGGGAAGACAAAACAGTCACAGCAGACTCCTAAGGAACTCCTAAGTTGTTGCTGATTTCAGTGAAATCAGCAACAACTTAGGAGTTCCTTAGGAGTCTGTCTGACTTCTGTGTGATCACACTCGTGGCGTCTGACGTGGCGTGACTTCTGTGTGATCATACTCAGCCTTTTCCCAACCATGGAACTACCCCATATCCCACATACATGGTAGCATATTGTTGTTACAGGCAGTGTCTGTGTGTGCTGTGCATTCAAGTTTTAATGTAAAGCTATTACGTGCCACAAATTTCATTGTGTCCTTCTATACTAATGAAGTTGACTCCAGCAACAGCAGGCTTTCAAAAGGTGCTCGAGTACCTTGACCGGCAAGGGGTGAGAGTTAGCATGCTCATCACAGATTGGCAGAGTGTTGCCGATCTGCTAAAACTCCGGAAAGTAGCGAGTTTTACTGCATCCGAATGTGTTTACGATAACAATTGCGGAAACCTGATAAGCCAGTCGCCCTGTTTGTTTCGAGCGAATGACATCACATCGCTAAGCTTGAATTTGATAATTTCCTGCATCATATCGTTTTCGTTGGCCTGTTCTGGTGTCCTTTAACTCTGCTCCTTTCGCATCCGAAATTGAGTCGTCGTTCATAGTCGTCGTGTACAGTCATTTTTTACCCTTACATAATTCCGGTACATGGTGCGCTCCATGGCCAAATTGTGAGGCCCACGTAAGTCGGCTCAATCACGTGACCTTGAGTGGGACGTCAGTGTCGCACGCCGTCGGCTGTCGGCAACCGCGCGCACCAGCCGGGTTGATCTTGAAACCGCGTTTCGCCTCAGTTGTTCGCAATTTTCGTGTTATGTGGTAGTAAATTTAGTGTTTTGCGCAACCCGAGGATGGCCGACAGAAATTCTGGAGGGATTCCCGCATTACAAGGCCGTTACTTAAGTAAAATAGGGAGCAGAAGAATGGACAGGAATCGTGTTTAATTAAACTCAAAAACTGACGCCTCTAACTAAGAAGCAACCATGGGTCCTCGCGGCCTTCTTGAAAAATTCACGCAAGACTGATGCCACCCAGGGGTTGTTTACGTACTGGTATACAACAGGAACGTTTCGAGATTCCTATAGAATGACGTACTCAGCTCGCCAAATTACGTGCTGGACGAATCTAGAATCATCTAGTATTTGTCTGCATCATAAGAGCTCGTGACGTTTTAGATAGAGAAAATGTTGGATTTGATTGCCTGTTTATTGGGCATCTGCTCAGAGACAAATAAGAATTTGAACTTTTGCATGGAGGTACCAATGGGTGATGATTAATCAGTGGTCGTTCACAAGACTACCGGTTTATTTGCATGACTATCTACAGCGAGTTTAAGACAGAGGTTAAGACGCTGTCTGGATGCGGACTGCCAGAGAGAACCGCAGTGTCGCTCCCAAATTGTTTCTCGAAATAGTCATTTCCCCAATTTCCTTGAAACGACGGGCCGCTCGCGCCTTCCCTCTGAAACAGTTGCAGGGTGGTTGTTTTGGGGGATACCTATGTTGCACGTACGCTTTGTGTTTGGGGGTTTCACCTCGCCCCAACCCCATCGAAATGTAGTGCTGTTTCTTCGAAGGGACCAGATCGGATCATCACGAGCTTGGGATAACCTAACGATCGTCAAGTGAGTGCGCATTTGCATTGGTCAATCACTTCATTACGACGCCACTCCTTAGCCCCGTCCGAACACAATTCCTGGTTACGTCAGCGACAAAGAATAAGCGCTGAAATAATCCATTTCCGCAGCACCAAAATTCTAGTAAGGAGAAATCACTGAACAACGAATTAGCAAGAACCAGAAACACGGAATATAAATCAAGATGCTGATATGATTGCAATCTAGCACTGTGGTGTTTGATGTGGCCTAGTCGAGGACGCAATTTGCGGAGTAAAGCGCGCGATTCTAGGAACCAAGGGATATGACTAATGTTTTCCATTATGCCAATACCATCACATAACAGCGCAAATAGTCGAAATCCTTGCGAAGTCGCGGGACTGGTGCTTGGCGATGCGGTCTGCCTGTGGATTCATATTCGTCTGCGGTCCGCCTGTGGTCATGTTGTATCATGTCTTGTATATTTCCTCTTCGTGGCTCATTGAATGTTGACATGGGTTTGTGACTCGTGAGCCACGCCGTCGATAAGCCAGTCTACGATGTCCGCATCGGATAGCCGCCGCCGCCGCCGCCGTAGTCTCGCCCAGTCAACGCGAGTTTCGTTGGTTCTTTGCCCTCTGCTGTTCACGAGTTCACACCACTGGCGAAATAATAGTGATCGATCGAACTCTTAGCCAAGCGCATCCATCCAGGCTGTCCAGTCTCTGATCTTGGCACCTTTACTTTTTTTTTTTTTGCCACTCGAGAGCTCTTCCACGAAGACGTGATATTCTAAAGCCCAGTGTGGCACTGTCGTTCCATTGAGAACGATCGCTCATAGACTCCACGGCAGTCTTGGACGAGTCGTTGACGTCGACGCCAATCATTGGACGAGTCGTTGTCGGTGTCATGATACAGAGGTGAAGATGATTTGGAATACAGTACAGGGAGAGCAAATAGATGACGACGTTTATTGGATGGTGCTCAGGAGAAGAATGAAATTTAGCATGAGCAGTCGCGTGGGCGTGCAGGCGCTGAGTCGTCTTCAACATAATATTCAACAGCCTGCCACCCACAGATGATAATGATGGAGTGTTTCAAGATTTCGGCTGTTTTTCTTGTGACTCGAGCTTGTAGAAGTGCTGGACGGGTCTTCTGAGTGTCGTTCTACCAGGAGTCCTGATCAGACACACTAACTCGTCTATCTGACCCTGTGAAAACTTTGTGAACGATACCGATTTTCCATTGAAGCCTGGGACAGTTGGGCTCTTTGAAAAGAACCAGATCTCCGGTTTGAACGTCGCAGTCGTTTATCCCTTTAGAGTGGTATGCAGAACGTAGTTCCGAAAGGTATTCTTTCTGTCACGTATTCCAGACTGCATAGAGGTAATGCAGGTGTCCTTTCCATGTCTCCATTATCTTTGTGGACGATGAATCATGGAGTGTGTTCCGTGGTGTGGTAGATCCCGTCGATGGTGGTGCGAGCAGACGTCTTCCCATTATCATGGTTGCTGGAGTGAGTGGTGTCGGCTCGAAGTTTTCGTTATAAACAAAGGTTATAGGCCTCGAGTTCATCATCACCTCCACCTCAGCCAGCAGAGTTTGCATTTCCATGAAGTTTACGACGTTCCTGGACAGGGTTTTCCTCAATGCTGATTTTAGGGATCTTTCATAAAAACCACCTCACCATGGTGCGCGCTCAGGGATGAATTTCCAGCCGATGCCGTTACGTGAAGAATAGTCATGGACGAGCGGGTCCGTCAGGATGCTTTGTATGTCCTGAATTTCTCTTGCGATCTTTTTGAACGTCAAGGTATTGTCCGATTAGATGGTTTGGCAGATTCCCCTACGAGCTTTAAATCCTTGGAAGGTTTGCAAGAACTTCACCGCCGACATGTCCTCGCACAGCTCAAGGTGTACAGCCCTTGTGACGGCGCAAGTGAAGAGGACAATGTAGCCCTTTTGGTAGTTCCTCCTTCGCTTTAACGTTAATGGCCCTGAAAAATCGATCCCGGTGACCTCGAAGGGATGACTCGTCGTCGCTCTGTCAGGTGGAAGTTGGCCATCAGGTTGTGTCAAATGCCTTGCGTCGTTCCTTCTGCATGCAACGCATCCTCGTAGTGTCCGCTTGACTTGTTGGCGTGCCCGGAGTATCCAGAACTTTTCGCGTAGCTGCACCAAAGTGTCACGCACTCCGGAGTGGAAAACTTGGCGATGGGATTGTAAAATCAAAAGGCGCGCATAAGGCGAGTGAGTTGCCAGTATAATTTAATGACTTTCCAAAAATGTTTGCAGACTACCGCCCATTCGTCCTCCTGGTCTGAGGATGCCATCGTCGTCAATAAATTACCTTAGATCTTTCAGCTTCGATTTTCGCTGAAGTGCCCTGTTGGCTCCAAGTGCGCTCATTTCGTTCACGAATGCAGATTCTTGTTCTTGCTTTACCCAGTTGCGTTCGGCCTGTTGAATCTCACTACCGCTTAAGGGACCGTTGAGCCGATCTATTGCTCTGGAGTTCTTGATGAATCGAAGTATCCACGCGGTTACCCGATGGAGGTGATTGACATTGCTAAAGCGTTCCAGATCCATCACCGGATCCGAGCACGATGGTGCGATGGTCTGGAGCGCAATCTGCTCTTTATGAACGTGAGTCTGTGTCGTCTCATTGACTTCAGGAGATGGCCACATGTCATCAGATTCCACCAGCCATGCTGATCCTTTCCACCACAGCTTCGACTGTAGCAATTTCTTTGGACTTGTTCCTCGCGTCAACAAGTCCGCGGGATTTGCGTCTGTTCCCACGTGTCTCCATCGATCTTTATCTTCTGTTGAATTTCTGTGACCCTGCTGCGCGCAAACTGCGGCCAGTGGTTTGCGTCCCCTCGTATCGATTGCAAAGCAATCATTGAATCTGTCCAAAAGTAATCGGAGGTGGTGAGCTTGAAATTGTCCCGCAAGTAGCTGGCGAGACGAGCTGACATCAGTGCACCAAGTAGTTCCATACGAGCTAGAGTCATCTCCTTCGCTGGTGCTATTCTTGATTTTGCTGCGATCAGTTGCGTGTTGTATCCGTCCGCGCAGCCGCCGAGCCGTAGATAAACAACGGTACCGTACGCGCCGCGGCTAGCATCAGAGAAAAAGTGTAGCTGTAGCTGGATCTCAGTGCTCATGTCCCGTGAGTAACAGCGTGGTATTTCAACATTTCAATGTTTTTGAGATCGTGAAGCTGGTTGTGCCAAGCGCCCCATTTACGAGCGAGGTCATCTGGTAGCGGAGCATCCCACTCCAGCCCGTGCTTCCAGATTTCCTGTAGGAGGATCTTTCCGGTGACGGTGTACGGAACGATGAAGCCCAATGGGTCATATATTTGTGCCACCGAGCGCAGCACCTGTCGTTTCGTGGTCATGCCGTTGTACTCTCCAGAAGTGCAGTGGAAGTCAAGGGGGACAGACAGCGTGTCCTGCTCCTGGTTCCAAGGAATGCCGAGTACTTTCGTTTCGTTTCGAGTGTTTCCTATTAAAACAGCATCCGGTTCGGACTAAACTTCTCGCGCATCGCATAATTGTTCGAACCCCATTTTTGGAGCTTCAAGGAAGCCTTCCCAAACAGCTGTAATGTTTCGACGTACATCTCCGCTGACAGAATGGCGTAAATGCAGGCTAGCTGGTGGATAAATTCCATGATAAGCAAGCCTGAGCGATGGGCAAGACACGTAAACAAACACACACACCAAGGCTCAAAACAAGCAAGACGTTTCGCTGGTTTGTCTTGCTGGTTTTGAGCCTTCCTGTTTGTGTTTGTTTACGTGTCTTGCCCATCGCTCAGGCTTGCCTATCATGAACATCTCCGCTGCCTCCTCCCCGTTCGCCGCACCAAAAATGACGTCGTCCACGTAAATGGAATTTTCAAGTAGCTTTGCTAATCTCGGATGTTCGCTGGCATACAGCTGGATGTGGTGCTGTAACGTGGCTGCCAGGAGGAACGTGCTAGGGGCCGTGCGGAAAGTCACCCTCGTCATGCGCCACGTTTCAACGTCAGGTAATGGCTTGCCGTCTACCGGAGTAGTTCTGTACCACAGCAACCTAAGGGCGTCTCTGTCATCCTCGTGTATGGCGATCTGGAGGAATGCCTTCTGTATATCCGATATCAAGGCTACTGGATAAAGGCGGAGGCTCATAAGTAGTGGTATGATATCCGGATTTACGTTGGGTCCCGAGTTCAGGTTATCATTGCGCGAGCTGGTGCCAGGTTCATGAGAGGATGCGTCGAAGACGATTCCCATCTTTGTAGTTATTTGATTCTCCCTGATGACTGCGTAATGCGGCATATAGTATATGTGTGCTGTGTTTTGGGCCCGATCGATTTCTTGGGTAACCTTCTCTGCTACTTCAGAGACAAGATATTCACGTATGGCTGCGTCGTATCTCGCCATTAAACTTTGTGACTTGGTTAGACGCCGCGTGACTTGTGAAAGACGTTGCTCCGCAATGTGCTTATTCTTTTGCATTGACACAACTGGTTTCCACGGCAAGGCAACTGAATATATGTCGTTCTTCAACTGAATGGACGTTTTGAAGTTATCGAGGACAAAGTGATGCTGTGCTTCGTCTGTCTCATCGCAACGTATGCCGATACTGTCCAAGTTCCAAATTCGCTCCATCATATTGCTCACCGCTTCGCGATGTTTGCTTACGTGTAACACAGTCACCGTGTGACAGCTTGCTGTGCGCACCACGTTCGGTAGAGAGCATGGTCCTTGCAGCGTCCAGCCAAGTGTCGTTTCGACCGCTTGTACACCTTGATACACAGGAGGAGTGCGCCAGGTAACAAATTGCCAGTAGTTGTCCGCACCAGTCAGGATCTCTCTTTGTTGACGTAGGGTACCGTCGCAATAGTCGGCTATTGCCAGCTTGTACTGCTGCACATGCTCTTTGATTACATCAGGTGGGACTTCCAAGACTTGGGAGCATATCTGTTCCACCACCAGGGCTGTTAGATTTTGAGGTTCACCTCTTCCATTCGTGGTCCTTAAACTGAGCTCAACTGCTTCCAGTACTTCTGGACGTCTGTGCTGAACTCCGAATGCCCCAATGGAGATGTGCTCTGTGCGAATGATCTGACAGCCGAGTGCTTGCGACAAGTGATGAGTGATGAACGTGCGCTGACTGCCGCCGTCGAAGATTAGGCGTGTGAAGACTTCCTCCTTTGTTGCGTGTGCCAAGGCTGTGGCGGTCTGAAGTAGAATGCGTTGGGGGGAGCGGTTGACTGTGGTCTTCAGAGTGACTGTCGCGGACGTTCCGGGAGCGAGGGCAGATGGCACAGGTTTATATTCTGGGTCATACATCGTCGTTGCGTGGTGACCGGCACATTTGTGGCACTTCGGACGACTTCTACAATGTCTTGCAGCGTGATTCGGCTTGCAACATCTGAAGTATCGGCGTTGCACTGCTAATATGTGTTTGTTTTCGGCCAGAGACTTTGGGCTTGTACAGTCTGCTATCGCATGGCTTGCCATGTTGCAAAAGAGGCAGTGTTCATTTCCCTTGCCTGCCTTGACCATGTTGTACAATGCATGTGGTCACTGGACGACCATTCGCCGGTTTAAACTTGCGAAAGTGCGGCGTCTTTGTGTGCTCATGTTCGGGTGGAGGTTGAAAGGTACGCTGGGTTCTTCGCTGTGCTTTACTTCGTCAGTCAGTCAGTAGTGACTTCAACGCGTTGTTGTGAAACGATGTGCCTGTAGAGGCTGACGTCGAAGCGGGCGATGGCGCAGCGGTCGATGACGTTTTCTTGGTAAGTACACGATTAAATTGCAACGCCATATCCATCGGAAGAGATCTCAGCAAGATCGGGTACAGCATAGAGCAGTAAGACTCTGTAGTAGTGCCAAGGCAGTTCAGTCCTCGGATGTGAGCCTGGACTGTATCATATAGCCTTCATAAGTCGTAGAGATTTAGGCTCGAGCGTACGGGTTTGATATCCGCCAGGCTTTTGAGGTGTTCTTGGATTAGGAGGTTATCGATGCCGAAACGATTACGGAGTGCCAGAAATCAACTGTAGGCCTTCCACTACGTTCGCAGCTTCCCCTTGTAGTGCAGCCATTATAGGTAGTGCATCTTGATGCTCTCAGGGAGGTATGCATTGGTGTGGATAGTCGCATTGAATGGGCTCCAAAATTGCTGCCAATGACATCGCTTGCCGTCGAACTTCATCATTTCTAGTTTGGGAAAGCGAACAGAGGCTTGCGTTTGTGATGGTGGAGCTGTGGGTGCAAGCGCAGGGGGAGCATCTCCATGTGGGTGTGCGATCGCAGGGATATCCTAGGTGGTCATTGTACGTTGACGGGCGTAGACGTGTGCCCTTGCCATGAAGAGGGTCATTTGCACTCTGTTTTGATAATCCAGCTGCTTCGTGAACTCCTGGTCAAACTCATCTTCGGTAAGAAAAGGCTCAATCAGACCGTCGACTTCTTTGAGAGAGGCGTTGAGGCTTTGCAGCCTGTCGATGCGTGCTGCCAATCCGGTGATGTCCTGGGGTTCTTCACCCGCCGTTCGTCGGTCAAGATCGTTCTGGATCGTCGCACCTGGTTCCGTAGAATCTTGTGCCTTTTGTTCAATTGAGTACGGTCCATCGTTCAAGCTCCCTGTAGTCTTCCCGGTCAGTACCCGTTGCGTTCTCGATCCTGCTCACGACACGACTTTGGAATACAGTACAGGGAGAGTAAGATGATGACGATGATTATTGGATGGTGCTCAGGAGAAGAATGAAACTAAGCGTGAGCAGTCGCGTGGGCGTGCAGGCGCTGAGTCGTCGTCTTCAACATAGTATTCAACAGATGACGTGAAATCCGGTGACGTTGTGACAGATACAAACGAAGACGAAGAAGCATAGTGTTCGGACGTGTGTTCTCTTGGCTCTTGATTTTTGGATACATTTTCGTGGTCGCCCCGGACGTTGTCGTCATCTGAGTGACGCCTTCTACCGGGACAGCAATGTCAGATCGCACGCCGTCGAAAGACTGGGCTTTTAATGTGTCGGTCCCTGCTGGGACGTCTGTAGATGACATCGTCGATGCAAGTGAGGCGGTCGCCGGAGATGCCACCGTTTTCAGCGTACAACACCTGAGAGAAACGTCCTTCCTGGTGGTAGTAGTAGTATGTAGGGGTTGTGAGGCTACGGGGATGAGAAACTACAACATTGTCACCAGGGCAGCGCCACCGTCACGCCGACATTTTTCGTGTATTTTTCCTCGCGCGCGGCAGGCGGCGCTCGGGTGGAGGCTCTTACCGGTGGGCGGAGCGTGGCCGGAGGGCTGCGTGCGCGCTTACCCGCTCATATTTTTCAGCCGGGGCCAACTTCTTCCATCATTTTTTCACCCGGGCTGACTTCACTCACAATTTTTTTTCCGGTACAACAGGTGTGCAGTGGGCGGTTTACATGCAAAGGATAGTCATACACAAAAGTACAAGTGAAAATATATTCATTAAAGTCATCAATGTCAGGAATTATGTTATGACTCTGTGTGAAGGAGAGAAACTTAGCCAAAAGCATAAAGCAGAAGAAACACACAGCTATGCTTTACACAGTACAACCAGACTGGAGACCTGGTGGGGTTATTCTCTCCCTCTATGCAGCCCGGTGGGGTCACTCTCTCCGATCGAACGATCGAACGATCCTCCTCCGGCAATTCTATCCTTCTGATGTTGAACTTGTACAGAGTGTAGTCGAGTAAAACCTATTTGGTGGTCAGATCTCATTCCATATGAGAATTCTTACACAAATTGTGGAATATTCGTCTCCTTGGCAATCTTCAATCTAATCATAAGCTGTTTTCGTTGCGATGCGTAGAATTCGTTATAATGATGACAAATATTACATTTATTGTTTCAGTTAAACACTTGTTTATTTCGACAAATTACAATTCTATTCCAAACTCTGAAGTTTTCGTTTGTTGTCTTCATTGATGAATTCCGAAGACATTAAATAGTTTATTCTGATTATTGGGCGCTTGAATCCAGCGTTAATCAACGCAGGCGATATGTTGTCGCCGTGTTTGTATTGATTCAACAACTTGCACTTTGTCGCGATGAACTTGCACAGTCTCTTATTGATGTTTCCTTTCTTTGTATGAATATTCTTGAATGGCGTACAAGAGAGTATTAGACGAAAATCGTCTGGTGGTCCACCGCAGTTGATATGTTTGTTGAGTTTCAATATATGATGATACATCAGACCTTGCATGACAATATTGAACTTCTGTTCATTCGACATCCCTGACTGGTAGAATAAAATAATTGCGTTTGCCGTGGTAGTGGAACATATCACATGATAAGATTTTATGTACTTTCCATCTCAGATATTAGTAATTTCAACAAATCCGTAATGAATCGTGCGATATAGACCGATTGTATATGATAATTTGATCTGACTGCCTTTTTGATGTACGCAATGCCCATTGCAATGATTACAATTACATCTGGTCTAGTGTATTTCAATTCTTCGTTGGCAAACCTCAAAAACTCCGTCATCAATCCCAATGGCCCTTCCGACGTTGATGTGCAGATATTTTTTTAAGTATTGTAGATTCAGCATATAAACTCTTGCACCTTCAGTTCCGTAGTTTGTACCATATCTCCGAATACGACCATGTCTAGGACGTATTGAAATGCAGCGATAATGAAATCATTTCGCGGCTCCTCCTTTTCGAAGCAGTTTTATCACATCTTCCCATGACTTATGGTATCGAGTACAAAATCTGTCCATCTTTTCAATGTAGAGCAATTGTCTCTTCTGTTTTCAACTGCACGTCTACACTTAGTTAAAAGCATATCTATGTTTATTTTATTGATTAAAATTTTATTATCTGGTTTAGAATGTTCCACCTGTCGTGAGAATTATGAAATTCAATTTACAAAAAGATATGATGTGTAAGGAAAAAACGTGTACTTTCAATGATTCTACGTACAAGACAGCGCTAGAGAACCCTCCTTCCCTAACTGGACTTACGGGAGCGAGTTTATGGTACCAAGACCTTTGTTGGATTCCCCTACTCCCTGCGGGCGTAACCTTAACGAAAGTGTACGGGAACTCAGCTTCCCTCTCTCGCTCCGTTTCCACTAGTGGGCCCTGAATGAAAAAGACGTGTTTCTGTGATGTATATTTGCGCTGCGTGGTTATGAAAAATGTTTGTCTAAATTAATTACTGCTTTGACTTTGTTTCAGATGATCACTCGATTGATATTAATAAAAATATTCTACTAGATGGGAATGTACCTTTTGAGCTGTGTGCGATGATTTTCATTGTAGCAAACACATTAATTTGCATTTCAGATGAGTTGTTTGTGGCTTCTGCGTGTAGAAATTACTGTTGCAAAGTTATCATAAAAAATATGTAATTAAATTTGTTTCTCGTTTTCGAATTAGTATTGTTTCTATCACTGAATAAACTTGACTTTCACTCGATTGATATTATGTGAGTTGAGAATAATGAATGCCTAATAGTTGTGTCTGATCTGAAATACATTAAATGCAACGTTTCTCGTTTGGTATTGTTTGTGCCGATAATATTTTCTCGTTTGCTTAGATAATGTTTCTCTAAAACCTGTTTCCACTGACATAAAAGTCTATTCTTAGATTTTTTTGTGTGTGCTATTGTTTTTTGATAGAATTCTTATTGTGTTCTTGACAGTCGAATAATTCCAATGTCTATTTGCGATCAATAAAAAAAAATCGTCTCTGTACACCAGTCCTAAGAATATTTCCTTTTGGAGGAAAGAATGTGAAAAAGAGAGAGGATTTCCCCACTCCACAGATTGACAACGGATTCCTCGCTTTTGGGCTGTATAGATGGAGAGAGTGACCCCACCGGGCTGCATGGAGGGAGAGAGTGACCCCACCAGGTCTCCAGTCTGGTTGTACTGTGTAAAGCATAGCTGTGATGCGTGTTTGGATAGCTCTGTGAAGGTAATGTTTATAGTGCCTGAGTAGGGTGAAAATTCTATATTGTTAGCTCGCAAGGTTGATTTTATGATAGTTTCGAAAGAAATGTTATTTCAATTTCAAATTGTGATGTTTGATAGTTTGTTTCGCTGTTATTTTCCTGTGTGTTGTTTATGTGTTGGCAGATGCATCGTTCAAAGCGTTTCTGTGCTATTCATCCGTGCATGTTTCTCGTTTTATTAGATTCTTTTTTTCAATTATTTTCTTCTGTGTACCTCTTGTTTGCTTTGGTGCATATGTTTGGTTCTGTATTAGCTATTGATTGTATTTCTCATTATTTCGTTGTTTACATGTGGATGGTGTGCCGTTCATAGTGTTTCTCTGCTATTCATGCGTGCATGTTTCTCGTTTTGATAGATTCTTTTTCAATTATTTTCCTGTCTGTTGTTTACATGATGGTAGATGCGCCGTTTAGAGTGTTTCTCTGCTATTCAGCGTTAGCTCTGTGCTGTATTAAATTATTCATCATGTGCCGTTCAAAGTGTTTCTCTGCTATTCGTCCGTGCACGTTTATCGTTTTGATAGATTCTTTTTTCATTTATTTTCCTGCGTGTGTCTGTTGTTTATGTGATGGGTTTTGGTTCTCTATTAGCTGTTGATCGTGTTTCTCATTATTTCCGTATGTCTATGCTGTTTACTTAATAAGAAATTGAGTAATTGTGTAATGTTGGAACTTGTCTTCCCTATTGCGCTCGAAAATGTTCATAACTGTCAGGCGTACGCCCCCCGTCTTCAACAAATCAGGGCAGATATTATTAGAGCTGATAGGAGCGTGCAATGGGGTGAAGTTCATTTTTAATATATTTTCTGTGTTGAATTCATAAAACAAAGTAAGGTTTGTAGTGTCTCTTAGAATGAAAATTGTATGGGATTCGACTAGATTAAGTCACGAGGATGATTTTATGATAGTGATAGGTTATTCTGTTGTTTTGATTAAGAATATCTTCTTTGCAGTGTTATAGATTTTATTTCCTCTTGTGTTCGTGTCCCATGGTCTTCCAGGTTCTCTGTTGTCCGCAATTAACTATCGGCACTTGTAATTAAAGCTCCACTATGGTGCTCACGTATAATAATGTTAGACTTTTTATAATAAAACTTTTAATTTTGATTGTAATCATATTGATTAAAAATATATTCTTTGATTAAATGTATCATAATGAATATTAGCTGTTGCGCATGAAGTTACGTACATTGAACTTTGTAATGAAAACTCCGCTAGGGTGCTCATGTTAGACTTTTTATAAGAAAACTTAATTTTGATACACGCACCATCTGAAAAAAAAATTGCAAACGAAGTCGGCCCAAGGTGAAAAATCGCCAAAGAGGTGGCCTGGTGTTGTCAGTGTGCATGCCCCTACTTGCGCGTCGCATGAAAAAAATGCGAACGAAGTCGGCCCAGGCTGAAAAATAGCCAAAGAAGTCAGCCCAGGATGTACAACCATAAGTGTACGCTCAGCTCTTCGGCCCGCTAGTAAACACACGGACAGCCCCCTCACCTGCGCTCCACCCACCGCGCGGTGAAAGAATAATAAAGAAAGTGCTAGAGAAGTCGGCCCAGCCATTGTTCTTGAAGTTACATATCAGAACTTTGTAATTAAAACTCCACTATGGTGCTCATGTTAGACTTTTTATAATAAAACTCTTAATTTTGATTCTAATCGTATTGATTAAAAATATCTTCTTTGATTAAAATGTGCTACCTTTCTGCTTAATTGAAAACTTGAGTGATTATCACTTATAAAAATTGTGATACCCCTTTTATGCTATTGCGTCATACCTGTAATAAGTATTGTAATGTTCCTTGTCGAAGGAACCCAATAGTCCAAAACTGTGTCCTCTTCTTTCTTCCTCGTGACCCCACCCTCTCGTCCTCCTCGTTGGCACCTTACAAGTATATTATTTATTACGTGTATTGTGTTTCTTCTGCTTCATGCTTTTGGCTAAGTTTCTCTCCTTCACACAGAGTCATAACATAATTCCTGACATTGATGACTTTAATAAATATATTTTCACTTGTACTTTTGTGTATGACTATCCTTTGCATGTAAACCGCCCACTGCACACCTGTTGTACCGGAAAAAAAATTGAGTGAAGTCGTCCCAGGTGGAAAAATGATGGAAGAAGTCGGCCCAGGCTGAAAAATATGAGCGGGTAAGCGCGCACGCAGCCCTCCGGCCACGCTCCACCCACCGGTAAGAGCCTCCACCCGAGCGCCGCCTGCCGCGCGCGAGGAAAAATACGCGAAAAAAGTCGGCGTGACGGTGGCGCTGCCCTGGTGACAATGTTGTATTTTCTCATCCCTGTAGCCTCACAACTCCTACATACTACTGGTAGTCTACCCAGCTAGCGCTATGAAGAAGGTTCATGCGGCTGCCAGTATTAAGGTTGGGAATGAAAGTGTAGAAATCGTCCCCGTGGGTCCCAGAGTCGTCAACGTCATCTGTCGATATCTTCCAGTTTTCATCCCAAATGAATGTATTCGTAGTGCCCTTCATCCACATGGCAGGGTCCTGGATATTTCTTATTGTCGATACAAGGGTAGGCCAACAGTGAGGAATGGGGACAGAGTGGTGAAAATCGAGATGTCCGTGAACAACCCGGTTCCTAATTTTCTTCGTGTAGTTGGCCATCGCGTAACGTTTGGTTACGTTGGCACGAAGAAGGTCTGTCGACGTTGCAAAAAAGAGGGTCATTTTAAGGCTGCTTGCCGCGAAGAATTCTGCGACCGGTGTAGCACGTTCGGTCACCCAACGTCATCCTGTCAGCGACCCTGTCAAAGGTGTGGAGCCAACCATGCTACCGCTGACTGCACAGAGAGGCGACCGTATTCTGAAGTATTGGTCTCGCCAGCAGTTGCTTTTCCGCCGCAACACGATGCCATCGCCGATCCCCGGAAGCAGGAGGCTGAAGATTTGCCCGGTGAAGCACAAGGAGTGCTGACAGAAACTCAAGTAGCTCATCTGTCATCCAGCGCAGTACAAAAGGTGTCGCCGTGTCCGGAGAGGAATGTTTCAATGGAAGTTTCATCTGAAGACTCCAACACGGTTTGCTATGAATCAGAGGATGCATCGCTGGATCAGAAAATGGATTCCGAGGGTGAGCCTCCCTTGACTTCTAGCCCTCCAGGTGACAACGTACCTGCCGATGAGAACTTCGTGTCTCCTCCGCCAGCTGCTGCATCCTCAACGAATGGGGCACCTGTGGATACTGTTCAGGTGGACTGTAGTCGGCCAGATTGCAAGAGGATAATGCGCTCAACGAGTAGACCCAAGGAAGTGCAAAAGAAGAAGAAGCGACCACGTAATGGAGCTTAGTACGGACTCGGGATCTTCCCAGGAATGATGATGAGCCTTTTACTCTTCATGCGACTAAGCCTACTCACTCTGAATGCCGAGGGATTTAAATGCCCGGATAAGCAGCGTGAGATACTGCACCTTGCTCGGGTGTCCTCTTATGACCTATTGCTCCTCCAGGAAACGTACTTTAGTTCGCCCAAAGGCGTATGTGATTTTCGTAGGCGGTTTTCTGTTAACTGTTTCTTCTCGTTGGGGTCTGCGCGGTGGGAGGGAGTCGGTGTAGTTGTCTTCCGACTGTCGCTGCTTCGTGATTGTATTTGTTGTTATGGCGCTGCAGGCCGCGTAGTGTGTCTTGATATTTACATCGCAAACTGTAAAGGTCGTGTTCTCAACGTGTACGGACCCGCTCGTCCCGGGTTATCTAACGTTTTTTTTCTCAAAACTTGCACTCGTTCATGCTTGAACCGTATCCACTTATATTAATAGGGGATTTTAACTGTGTTTTAGATTCTCGCAGGGATGTATTTGGTCCAGGTTTCGGCCGGCCTACGTGGAACGCGCGTGAACTGAGGCGAATAGTGCAGCAGTATTCCTTAACTGATGCCTGGGTCCATTTGTATGGCAGCCAGTTCAACTACACTTGGTCCCGTGGGAACTCGTTTAGTCGTCTGGACAGAGCATATGTCCCTAATGAATACGCTGACTGCATCGTTCAATGCCGAACGTCACCGTTTCCTGTCTCGATGGGATATATTTCAGATCATGTACCTTTTTTCGCGCTGGATCGCGCTGGATCTCTCGACTTTTGAAACTCGAGGGCCCGGCTGGTGGAGGCTAGATAGAGCAATATTACACGATCCCGAAGTTACTTCAGAAGCAGAGGTGTCAATCCGTGACTCTTTGCGTGAGATATACTTCGACCCGGTCGCCTGGGACACCCTTAAGCGGCACTGGTCAGAGCTTTTGATCGCAGCTGGTAGACGCAGGAAGGTTGCTCTCACTGAACATTTAAATGAACTTCGTCGTCGAATGCTCATAGTGAAACGTGGAGGGCACCTTACGTTGTTCATGCAAGAATATCTGGACATCCTGAAAGAGCGCTATTTCCGAGCTTTGCGCTTTTCGTCCCTGACAGCGGCAGTTATGTTCAACCGCAACCGTCCTATCTTGGACCCCGACGTGTTGCGCTACATGCGTAACTCCGACATTAGGCAACCTCGACAGAGTCATGTCGAACAAGTACGCATGGCGGATGGGTCTGTCTCCTCTGCCCCATCAGACATCGTTCAAGTATTTCGCACTTTCTTTGCACAATTGTTCTCTTCTGAGAGCCAGGAAAGCGAGGTTCGCGAAGAGATGTTACGTTTCCTGGCTTCGTAGCCCGAACTGCCAGATGATTTGGGATCGGCATTGTGTTGTTCTGTGACCTTATCAGAAGTTAAAGCCGTCCTTGCTGAACAAAAAGTCTCTTCTGCTCCGGGCACAGACGGGCTGCCTGTGCCGTTCTACAAATGCTTTTGGACAGCATTGGGTCCGTCTATGGTCGCGTTGTTCACTAGATTTCTACAAGAGCACAGTCTTCCGCCTTCTTTCAAGCATGATCGCATTGTCCTTATTCCGAAGGGTGGCAATAGCAACTCGCCACAATCCTGGCGTCCTATTACGTTGCTGAATAGTGATTACATGATCCTTGCTTCACTTATCGCAACACGTTTGAGGAATGCACTTCCCTACCTCGTCTGTTCATTCCAAACCTGCTCTGTTTTGGGCAGAACTATCTTCTCGTCCTTGCTATTGACACGAAATGCCATTGAATATGCCCACAGCTTTCACCAGCCTGGTTCAGTCGTCTCGTTTGATCAGGCCAAGGCCTTTGATCGCGTGGAGCATTATTATCTTTTTGGTGTTCTGCGTATGTTTGGCTTTGCCGTAGCCTCCATCTCTCTGCTTCGGTCGTTGTACTCAGACTTGACAAGTGATAGCGCAGCCGTTTTCAATAACACGTGGGGTTCGTCAGGGGTGCCCGTTATCCCCAATGCTGTTCGTGTTGTGCATAGATCCGCTGTTACGTAGGCTTGCTGCTTGCCCTCGTATTCGTGGGTTTCTGCTCCCCTGAGGCGGTTCGGTGGTGGTATCTGTGTATGCAGATGACATTACACTCTTTCTCAGGGACAGTGATAGCCTGTGTGAAGCGCTTCAGATTTTTGGCGAGTATTCGCGTGTTTCTGGTGCTCGGCTTAACAATACAAAAAGTAAGGCATTGCCAGTTGCTGGTTTTAGTGGCAACTTCTTGGGCGGTATAGAGCAGTGCTTATGCCTTCGAATCCTGGGGGTAGTGTTTGACCAACGGGGCGTGGCACGAGAAAACCGGGATTCCCTCCCAAGCAGCACAATGTACTGAAAGTCGAGTGCAATAGGGGTGGACGGGTAGGTGGAAGGCCTTGAACAGACTCATGAAACTGAAGTGACACATACACATCTGATAAGACACATACCGACCACCCCTATATCACCCGACTTTCAGTACATTGTGCTGCTTGGGCTGCTGCAGGACGTTGAACGCAAGGTTTCGATAGCCAGTAGGTTTGACCTACCTTTTCAGGAGCGTGCGTATCTAATCAAGAATGTGCTATGTAGTAAGCTGTGGTTCGTTTCCCGGGTTGCTATACCGCCCCGTGCTGTATGCACTAGGGTTTCTTCGTTGATATTGTAAGGAATGGGCAGGCACAACCGAGTCTGAAGAAAGAATACAGTTTAATGAATGAGGTTGGTCGCGAGCACTCCTGTCTGGTGTTGTCTGGTGTTGAGCCGCGATGCCGCGTCGGTTTTTCTGGTCTCTCCTTAACCGAAGGTTTGTTCGAGTAGTGTCTTGAAGGTTTCCCAGGTCGAGATCTGATGCTCGTGATTATCGAACCAAACTTGTGCCGTCTCCTTCAGATAGAAGACAATGTTCAACAGTTTGGCCGCGTCGTCCCGTTGTTGAAGGCGGCTACGCGGTCGACTTGGGTGAGCCAATCGTGAACATCGCTGTCGCCCGAGAAAAAGGGCGGGTCCCGCTGACGGGTTAAAAACCTGGTGGTGCCGGACGTGCCGGACGGCGGGGTTGGCTCAGATGGAGGAGGCATTGTAGCGAAGATTGTTAGTCCACTGCGTAATTTCAGCTTGAACTATAGTTGTAGATGGGGAGAGCGCACCTCCACCAATTTGTAAGGAATGGGCAGGCACAACCGAGTCTGAAGAAAGAATACCGTTTAATGAATGAGGTGGGTCGCGAGCATTTCGTGCTCCCGCCTTCCTCTATCTCTTCGTAACAATATTCTCCTTCTTTTGGGGAGGAAGGACAGATCTTGTTAGACGCGCGGTCCTACAACAGCCGCGATCCCAGGGAGGCTGGAGCCTCCCGTGCATTTCTACTTTTTGTACACTGCTTGCCCTTCGGGCTGTCCTTCGTGTTCTTGACGATACTGACCATTCAGCGCGTGCGCTTGCATTGCACTGGATGGGCCACTTTCGCAGAGCATTAGTTCCTCGCGGACTAGGGAATAGGTACCCTGAAGCCACTTCCCCGTCCCTGTTTTATCGACGTATCGCAGAGCGATTTTGCGACATACAGGCTCAGGACCCTCCGGTCGATCCTCGATCGGTCCCTGCATCACGTATCTGCGAATTGCTATGTCTCTTGGATGAACCCCGATCGGATAACTTGAGAAACATGGGTCTATCGTGGGGTGATATCCGGCCCGACAATTTCCCACGCGAAGTCTGTGACATTTTGTGGAAGGCGGCCTGGGGAGTTCTACCTACGCGTGATCGCTTAAATCGGTGGGGTGTTACCAATACCTCCCTTTGTCCGAATTGTCCCAACATTGAATCAGTGTCACACGTGTTAGACGACTGCGTTGTAGCAAGGACGTTTTGGACTCTCGTTTGCCGGGTTTTCCCGTTCCGCTACCGGATCAGGGACAGGTTTGTTCTTCTGCTCGTTGCAGTGGCAAGGTACGTCTTGTGGAAGAACAGATGCAGAGCGGTAGCTCAAAGCAGGCGCTTTCGCGTTCAGTACCCTCTCCTCATGTCGCTCCACAAGCAGGTAGTCATTTTCTTGGAGACCCAGTTTGTTACACTTGGAGAGACAGAGTTCCTCCGAAGATGGTCGACACGGTACATTATAGTGTCCGCCGCGGCCGTGTCTCCTTGAATTGTCACTGGCTCCCTTAGTGGCGCTCTTTTGTGGGATTCTTTGGGAATATTACACTTGTTTTAGCTTGTCTTAGAGTGTGACTTCTCTTGTGTAAGCATTTTGTGTAATTAGTTTGTGCTACATTATATTGGAACTGTATTGAACTTGTACTGCACAAGTTTACTTGGTTATATTAAATATCCTAAACAAACGCTGGCTGCTGACGTTGGAGCAACTCCGTGAGTGATGCCATAATCTGGGTAAGCATGTCGATGATATTCGCATTAGTTCCTACCGTTTGAGAAACAAGTGCTTCTGGCGGGTGCTCGTCGTTCGGATCGTTGTCGTCTTGGCTCTGTTGGGCTCGGTCGCCATGTCAGAGTCGTACGTCATAATAAAACTACCTTTATTTTCCTGACCGTCTACGCTGAAGAACGAAAAACGAATTTCCTCACGTGCGTTTTCCCCTCTTCTTCCTTCCAAAACCCTGTCGTTCGCACTAATGCTTATTCTCCCACACGCAAGCGCTTCCGAACTGTGGTCGAACGGCTCATGAGTAATCGAGGCAGCAGTGGGCTGCGTAACTAGGATGGATACAAGCAGCTCAGTAATGACACGAGCTCAAAGTCGAAGATAACGTTATCGGTCTTGTGACAGATTCATGTATATCTTTGTCACGGTGCTTACGCTGTCGCCTCGGAGCGTCGACATAGAACTGTTATCGTGAGCTTTATGAAAGGGACCAGGGGACCACACGAGCGCGTAGCAGATAACCTCCACTCGCACGCGTGGCGGTGCTCTGTGGCGACACATGGGAGCAAATGACGAGAGTTTTACTGCTTTCTGTGATGCCTGCCCCCGCCATGCACGATGTACGTGCAAAGGGGTTGTATCAAACACGACCCTTTTCTTTCGTGGTTGATAACCATGACCTTCACTTTTTTTTTCTTTACATTGCCTGCAGTCCCAACAGTTTGCGTTTCGCTACGACGCTAGACATCCATTCAGCATGTATAGAAGTATCAGCTTCCTGCTGCAATCGGGCGCTCTTTGAAAACAGTCAACAGGAATACGCAGGCGCACGGCGAAGGTGAAGCAACCCCTATCAATCCGTATCAACGTCGTTCCATGCCAACAGAATGTGTCGGGAGTGACGGCAAGAAGCGGCCGTAAGGCGGCGGACGAGACTATCTGCCACGCGCTCCCGTGTTTCCCGTCATAAAGCTCACGATACTACGTCGTAAAACGCACGGCTTGATTCGGAGTGTTTGCGCTTCAGGAGAAAACATGACATATGTAAAGCACATAAGTGGATTTTCGAATGCGATGGATTGGCGTCCTGTTGAGTTTGTGGACCTTCTTCCCGCTCGGTGCTGTTCTTTATGCAACGTGGTGCCCAAAGAGACGTTTATCCTGGAATGTTCCCACGCGCTCTGTAACCAGTGCTACCAAGCGGTTCTGCAAGGTAACCGACAGTGTCCCTTAGACGGCGGGACAATTCAAGAGGAAGAAGTGCAAGAATTTACCTTCAAACCGAGTCATCTTAAAAAACAGAAACTCCGCTGCTGCAATTCCGGCCACGGGTGCGACTTTGTTGGGAATTTAGAAGATATCACGACTCACTTTTTGAACGACTGCGAATTCCATGTCGTGTCGTGTAACAGATGCCATGCTACAGTGCAACGTCGTGATATTGTCAGTCATTGCAGTGAACAACGATGCCAGACTGCAAGTTCTTCAGTCGAGGGAAGTCAAGTGAGTACGGACAAGAACAACATTGAGACCAAGATCGATGAATCGTTAGAAACTGTCATGCAGAGACTGTGCGCGATTGACACGCAGGTTAACAATCATACTATTGGCATTGATGGTGCAAAGCTGGTGTTAGATAAAGTGCTAGAGCAACAAGGCCGAACAGCAGCGCATATGACGCACGTAGCCGCAGGTATCATGTCCTTGCAGAGAAACTGTACTGAGCTTCAAGTAGCCTCGCACTCCAGCACGCAGAAAATTGAAGAATTCGTCGAGCGTTTCTTTCGAATGGATAATAAGCTAGACGCAGTAAAGTATATTGTGAAGTTTGGAACAAATGAGGTATGGTGTCATTTTCGAGATTTCGAAATGTTTATTCGTGAAGGTGAGTCGAAGGAGGAGGCTTGTCGTTCTACGGATGCTTTCCTGCTGTGCGGGTATTCTGCGAAGCTAAACATGATGCTGCAACATCAGTGTGATGGCATGTACCTAGGGCTGTATCTCAGTATCGGTGAAAGCTCGAATGATCTATTAAAATGGCCACTTTTGAACCCTCACTATTACATTCTGCTACATCCTAGTGACAGGCTGAAGAGCATTGAAAAAAGTTATGATTACACAGAAGACTACCGAAGTTCCGGAGTTCCAGTTAATAGGATGAGGCCGACCTCCACGGCAAACCCTGCTTTTGGTGATCTGGAGTTCTGTAGACTCGGCGAAATCAGAGATGGTGGCTTTATAGTTGACGACGCTGTTTGTATCGGTGTTGTCTTAGGAGTTCACGTCTAAGTCTGCTCCAAATTCTATTGCATATACAGGATGTTTCACCTAAAGTGATAAAAAACACAAATTGGCGACGTACTTCCCGGAGGATTGTGTGACTTTCGGCAAGTACCTTCTGGAATCCCTTGGAAGGGTCTAGACAATTTTTCATTGAGGGAAATTTATTTTTGAACGAACTTCGAAAATTGCCAAGCCAACCTCTTGTTTTTTTTACAGAAATATGAAGTCCTCCACGGATACACTCTAAGAACTGAACTTCACTGCATAGCACGCTCTGCTCCAACCATAGCCACGAATGATCGAGTTATCGCTTCTGATTCGAAGAGAGAGGGGGGCGTACGCCTTTTTGTGTCAATTTGAATATATGATAATTGATACAAAAAGGCATACGCCTCCCTCTCTCCTCGAATCAGAAGCGATAACCCTGTCGTTTTTGGCGATGGTTGGCGAAGAGCGTGATATGCGGTGAAGTTCAGTTTTCAGAGTGTAACCGCAGACCCAATGCACTGTATACCGACAGAAACAGTTGAAAAACAAAAATTAGTAGAAGTGCTGCTTTAGCCCCGCCTGCTTTATTGTCGAAAAAAAGCGCGCTTTTGGGACAATCAAGCAGGCGGGGCTAAAGCATCACATTTACAAATTTTTCCGATTATTTCTGCCGCTATACTGTGCATTCTTTTTGCTGGGTCTAAGGTTATCCGTGGATGACTTCATATTTCCGTAAACAAAAGTAAGGTTCGCTTGGCAATTTTCAAAGTTAGATTGAAAAAAAAAATCTTGGATTAAAAACTGTCTAAAGCCTTCCTAAATGGCGGCAAAAGTTTCCACAAGGTAACTGCCGAAACTCTAATAATCCTCCAGCTAGTATGCCGCCAGTTAGAATTTTTTTATCACATTAGGTGAAACACCGTGTCTATAGGAGTGCAGGGTCTCCGATGTTTCCTGTTTCCGTTTTCTTGCAATACACGTAGAAATGTATAATTGCAGATCGGGAGTAGTTTCGGAATGACTCGACGCCAGACTTCCATATTCTGGACAACCAATGATTTTTCAGTATTATTTCCGTGTGATCCCGTTAGAGAAGTCGTTTATTGTACCAGGTGATTCTATTTTATGTATTTCAGTGACTCGATATATTTCTAGAATGGTTGTTGATGTAACACCTATCAGGCTTCTCGGACATTATAAATCAAATATAGAATTCGTAACATGCGGGTCGAGATTGCACAATGACTGCTGCCGTTTCTATCATTGAGAACCTAAGCATGCTTTTGCGTGCATGAAAAGCAACATTCTGTGGAACGCGTTTTTGAGTCAAATAAATGTCTTGTTTCATATGCAGTTATATTATCACTTTTAGAACTTTATGAATATACTGTGCTGAATCCTTTTGCACGCCAACGTGCCCAAAGTGGGAGCCCATCCGTTTAGCGAGCCTCGTTTTAGCGAACGTCATTTTAGGGAACAACGATTTGGAGAAAACAGCGACGCGTTACGTTTCAGCGGAAGTCGGCTAAGATAGTTACATTTTTGGTGAAGTCACCTAAACTTCGCGATGGCTTCGATTTCGTTTTTTTTTCTTCTTTCTTTCCTCTGCTAAGATGCGCGAGAGCGTTAGGGCCGTCGTATGCCTATGAGGAAGCGAGGTAGTAGTATAGCTGGTATCGTCTCCTTCACAGACGCTGTGTTAGAGTGAAGAAGTTGGGTTTCACTTTGACGTTAATAGCGTGCACGAATGATATTTTGATTTCCAAAGCAGACGGGATCATGTGTAGGGGTGAGTGCGGGTAAGTAAATTCGTACCCGCATCCGGCGTGTGATACTGGTGTACACGCGGACGCCGTACGGGTGCATCCACATTTTACCCGCAATCTGCAGCGTCCCTGATTTTCTACTGGCAAAACTGCGAATCGAATCAGAAAATAGAAAAATATAATCCTGAATGACTGTTTGTTCTGCGTGCCGTCATTGCGATCAATTATCGGGCTTGCGTGGAAAAACCACCGACATAGGAACAGCTACTGTGTCAATCTGAGCATGATATTGTGAGATGAACAGCTCGTGTGTTGCCGGGTAGTGTGGGGTTGAGAGGAATTTCTACGAGAACGTGTTATTTCGCTTAATGTCAAGCTGTTTCAGTTAGTCCAGAGGAATTTCGATCCACAAGCGCATCCATTTTCGCTTCATGTTCGGTGTCGTATTTGTCAGCTATTTCAGTGAAAGCGAAAGGCGCACTGGTGAAAGGTCGAATGACCATGGAAATGTGAAAAAAAAAGTTCACTTCGGGTATTTTTCTCGATCAAAACAGCGGAGAATGCGAAAACTAATAAGTCAATTACGAAAGGCTTATTAAGGCTTGTCGACGGTAACACAACTTACTGAATTAACATTTGACTTATCATCAGTCATTGATCGTAACGGACAGGTGGACTTAATCTTCTTAGATTTATCTAAGGCTTTCGACAGGGTTTCCCTCTTTAACCTCTTTAACGACCAAAGTTTGAACTGGCTTTGGGCCTACTTTACGGGCCGCTCCCACTACACACTTATCAGAGGGTGGATCTTGTGCACTGCCAGTTGCGTCCGGAGTACCTCAGGGTTCCGTTTTGGGTCCGTTATTGTTTCTTCTTTATATTTATAACCTGACAAGTCTATGTGACAAAGGGATGCAACTTTATGCTGATGATGCAGTAATTTATACCGAGATAATGGACGTTGCAGATCAAATCAAACTTAACAGTTGTATCGCGGATGTTGCTAAGTGGTGTGACGAATGGCAAATGTCTTTTAATATCGGAAAAAGTGTTATGATTAGTGTCTGTCGTAGAAAGCGGAAGTCTCTACGATTACTCTATTAATGGTGTCCTATTGAATCGTGTCATTAATTTCAAGTACCTCGGTGTCCGTATTGAGTCAAATATGTCATATAATTTACATGTGGACATCATAGCTGATAAAGCATTCAAAAAGCTTTGTTTTCTTAAACGGTCGCTAAGACACGCTACACCGGGCACGAAACTTATTGCATACAAAATGTTAGTTTTACCCATTGTGGAGTACGCAGGCCCTGTCTGGCATCCGTACACTAAGTCCGCAATGCAGAAAATTGAAAAAATGCAGAATAGAGCTTTGTGCATCATCTACAATGAGTATCGTTCGATAGTGTCTGTTTCTTGATTACGTATTAGGGCTGGTATTCCAACTATGTCTAAACGGCTTGACATGAACCGACTGAAATTTCTCTCTAAAATTCACAGTGGTATGTTAAGTATCGACAGGTCAAAGTATCTGCAACCGCTGGTCGGTCGCCCACTTCGGCGAGCTCATGATAAACTTTTCACTGAGTTCAGTTTTCACTCTGATTGCTTCCGTTATTCATTTTTCCCTCGTACCATTCGCGAGTGGAACCGGTTACCTTTATTTGTGATAAACTGTGCTAGCGTTGACACTTTCATGTCAGCATTAGATAATTTTTTTGAGTAGAATTATATTACATTGTATCTTCTCTCTCTCTCTTTTCGTTGTATCTTTGTTCTGCTGACATTCCTATTGTAGTGGCAGATATGTAATGATAGATATTGTAGTGGCTGATAGTATGTTCTAAATAAAAAAAAAGTAACTAAGTAGTTGCCACTTGTGGTTAAAGTAATTATGAAAAGTAACTGTGGCTAGCATACTCAGGTATGGTAATGTTTTCCAAATGTTTCCTAGCGTCGTTTTCGCGGGGCTTCAAATGCCCTGCCGTTTTCACCAACTACGAATTGCACTAATTTTGTCATCTCGTACATAGCCAGTATAGCCTTAAACTAGCTCCTACCGTGCTGTTATTGCCAGTGATTGGCCAGGATTGCGGTAACAACCGCGCCTTCGTAGCAGACGACAGCCGGTATGAAGTTTTATATCACGTAATGTAAGTACATTGAATCAAAAAGGAGCAAAGATGTATGTATAAATAAAATGCAATTATATAATGCAAAATCCTACGTATAAGGGTCGTCTTTCTTGCTATTTTCCTGGTATCACGATCTTAACTAGGCCTAACGTTAGCGACGAAACATCCCATTTTCACGTAAATAATGATGGCGGAGCGAAAGTTGAAGCTGATTTTGCAGATGCGTAAGTAGTCTAGAAATGTAGCCCACCTAGCAGTGCCTATCTAGCAAAACAATTGCTAGATACGCTAGCTAGCGTATTTAGCATCAACAAACAAGACCGCCCCCGTCCCCGCCCCATCCCGCTCTTGCGAATGTTAATTAGGGTTAAACCTCGTGAGCGCCAGCCCACAGATACCGACCTCACTGTATCATCTGAGGAATTAACCACGTGGGCACCAGCCCACTTTCACGACTCCATCTGGTAAGCCATCCCTGCCACATGCCTTTCTTAATATTATAATTAGGTGCACGCCCTACTGTGTTGGAGTAAACCACGTCAGAGTGACACCGACCTCACTGTGTCATCTGAGGAATTAACCACGTGGGCACCAGCCCCCATATCGTAAGCCAGCCTCCAGCAAGTCCCTCGCACGCGCAACACGCGCTCCTTATTATAATTAGGTTGCATGCACACCTACTATGTAAATAACTAAGACTGGGCACGCGCCTCAGTCTTATAAAAACGGTGCATGCAAACGGAGATTAGTCAGAACAATAAAAAATGGCAGACCAGTTCTACATCAATTTACTCTCAAACGCTTCCACCGATGTATTTCCTAATAACACGATGAGTAAGTTCAGAGTTAAACTTGCTCATCCCGTGCACTTAGATGGGAAGTGGGAAGTTGCCCTGACAGAGGTGAATGTCCCGTTTGCAATTAAGAACGTCACGGACACTGTTAACGCTATATCTGAAACTAGTCTCTTTGCTCCTACACTCACAACAGAGCAAATTAAGTTTCGCGCAGGAGAAAACATTATCTTACCAATTCGACAATTCCTAACGAAACATTTAAAAAGCCAAGCAAGGATTCTACGTGTCACTGGACATTATGAGCTACAACTGCCACTCAATACCGGACTTGAGTTGAGCCTAGCCCTCTCTGCCAAGCTTGGTTTTCCTGAAAAGGTTATTGGATGCTCGGAAGTGGATGAAGGTCAACCAGTAAAAGTATTGAAGTATCAAGAGGATACAGAAGAAAAAATTACTTTAATCACGTACCGCTCACGTACAACAAAATATGAAATTCCAGAAGGGTATTACGAGTCGGGAAAGGACCTAGTTGATGCAATAAATCATGCATACCGAACAAAGCTAGGGCTACCAGAAAGTGCACGTGTTTTGTTTTATAATCCATACAATGGAGTTTGTCAGCTGGAAGGTCGTAGCGAGGGTTATGTCACATTTCATCCATATTTGGCTCTGATGCTTGGATTCGGAAAAAGGACAACCTTCTCAAGTTTTGCTGTAGCCCAGCGGGATGTCTGTCTTTTTCCAGCACAAAATTATATCTTTATTTACAGTGACATCATCGAGAATGAAGCTGTCGGTGATATCACGGCACCTCTTCTCCGTTTACTCCCTTTCAGAGTGCAGAGTCGGAATGAAGTGATTTCATATTCTTTCACTAATCTTTACTATAAATATGTGACAGCAAAAGAACTGACCACCATTCAAATCGAACTGGCAAACGAGATAGGTGATTTCATTCCATTCATTGCCGGCTCAGGACGTGTTGGAGTGACACTGCATTTTCGAAAATGTATATAACACAGGCACCCTGTTGCATAGCACATTATGGTACGGGCAAACGTGATCAACCACTGCCACATTATTCAGCTCCTCTTTATCAAGTCGGATCTGGTTATTTCTCTGATTTAGTGCAGCAGTTTATACCTATACTAACGAAGAAGGTAGCTCCCTACGTGAGTCGAAAGCTCCTCGACACTGGACGACACATAGCAGAAGAAGTTAAGCAGGGATCAACGTTTAGAGAAGCTCTAAGGAAAGGAGTTGGTCGTACAATCCATTCAACACGTGACGAGTTGCTTCAGAGGCTCAGAGGAAAAGGAAGGAAAAGAAAACAATCTGTCAACAATAAAAGCAAACGTAAGAGGGTGGGTCGGTCAGTAAAATCCCTGAAGAAGCGAAGAAAGGTCGATTTTTTTACTACAGAAAATGTCTAGCATCGCAATAGTACATAAGAATTCCTGCCTCTGCACCACAAACCAATTGGAACTGTTTTCTCTTCCTCCAACAAACTTTTCCTTGGAGAAGTCAGAATATGTGGAGTTTTTTCCAGTTTCTGCCCCTACAGCAAGTGGTGTAATCGAATATAATGTTCCAGGTCTCGGAGGTGGATTCTTTGACTTGCAGTCTAGTTTTCTACACATTCAATGCAAAATTGTACGGAAAAATGGAGATACAGCATCAAGTACAGTTGGCAGTACAGTGACACCAGATAGTGTGATACCTGTGCAAGCATTTGCATCCTCGCTCTTTCATCATGTCCACGTCTACCTTAATTCGACACTGGTTTCTAACTTCGAAAATTATGCATATCGTTCATACTTGGACATAATAACAAATGCTAATAATGTTACTCAAACTCACACCCTCTCTGCAATGCTCTACGAACCAGATCCAGTGGGAGAATCTGAAAATTTTGCCGCTCCTGTTGAGGCAAAAGGAATTTTTGCACGCTACAAACGGACCAAAGGTTCGGCACTCTGCGATCTTTATTCCCCTATCTTCAGTGATATATGTCAACAGGAAAAGTTTCTTCTCAATGGAGTCGACATAAGAGTTGTCCTTCGTCAGAACACAGATGATTTTCGACTTCTTGCACCTGCCAGCGAGACTGAAAAACACACTATAGAGTTTTCACGAATTGTGTTGTACCTGCGACGTGTGCAGGTTTCTCCAAGTGTACTCGTCGGCATCGAACGAAGACTTCAGACAACTCCAGCATCATACCTCCTTCGAGGATTAGAGATTAAGTACAGGACAATTGCTCCAAATCAATCTCAAGTGATTTTCGATGACCTTTACAGTGAACGAGTTCCCTCAAAGCTGACAGTATTGATGGTTAGAAGTGAAGCCTACCAGGGTAACAGACAAAGGAATCCATTTAAACTTGAAAATTTCAAGCTTAAGAGAGCTGTGCTTGATGTTGGTGGACAACAGTACACAGATGACTTTGACTTTCAACGATCGATCTACTCTAAAGGATATATGAATTTGCTTCACAAGCTGAAGCGGAAAGACATACCTCTAGCTCCGGCTGCATATGAGAAAGAAACGTTTATGCTCTACTACCATCTCACTCCAGATGTGGAAGTGCAGTCGCTGAGTCCAGTGGTACAAGCCAATGTTCGTCTCACCCTAACATTTGGTGGAAATCTTACAGAGGCTGTTACAGTTCTCTTTGTTTCAGAAACACCTCGTGTGCTAGAAATCAACAAAGACAGACGAGTCAAATTCGTATAGAAAAAAAAATGGAGGAATGGGAATTTTATGCAGCCTTTGCTCGAAATCACTGCACAAGGCCACTGTTTCGTGGAACATTTGCATGCAATGAAATTGCAAGTCAAAAAGCTGAACCAGGGCTGTATGTTGTAAACACAGCTCCTAGATCCTCTCCTGGAGAACACTGGACCTTATGTTACATCTCTAAGAACAACAGCATTTCTTATTTCGACAGCTACGGCATACGACCAGTTTGCAAAGAAATTTACCAGTTTATTCACCCAACATCTTCCTTTCACTACAATGCAAAACGACTTCAGGGATATGGATCTGCTACATGTGGACTGTACTGCTTGTATGTAGGTAGTCTTCTAGCCTGTGGTTTCTCTCTTCAAGAGTGCACTCAGAAGTTTTCACCAACCAACTTCAGACACAATGACAGATTGATAGAAACACTTGTTCGAAAAAATTTCCCAAGAAAAACAGAGGATATGTCATGCTGTAGTGTACTATGAGCATTCAATAAAATTTCAGTTTGCCTGAAAAGAGCTTTATTTGTCAACTTAATTTGCACACTATATAATGAACCATTGGTAATAAAAAAAATCTCATCTGAGATAGGCTATTTACAAACAGTGACTTGCAAACAAAGACATTGTTGATGATTACATACATGCTATTAGAAACTGGTTATTTCATACACATACAGTCAAACTCCTTTATAGCGAACACCTTTTTTAACGAAAATACCACTACAGCAATTTTTTTGCGGTCCTGCTGGAGCCCTATAGGTCCAATAATGGACATCCTTTTTAACGAAAATACCTTTACTGCGAATTTTTTTTGCTGTCCCCTGAGTTTCGTTGTAAAGAAGTTTGACTGTATAATCAAAAATTTTCTGACACGGATCATTTACAAACAGTGACTCTCATCTGAGACAGGCTATTTGCAAACACTGACTTGCAAACAAAGACGTTGTTATAGATTACATACATGCTATTAGAAACTGGTTATCACATACTCTTATAATCAAATTCTTAGAAAACAGGTTATTTCACGCACATATAATCAAATTCGTCTGAGATGGTCCATTTACAAACAGTGACTTGCAGACAAAGTCAGTTGTTATTTTCATCTCAAATGCATGCAGCAATATGGGAAAGCAAACTGTCTCTCTTTCACTCACATCAAGAGCTACACATTACTTCAGGAAGACATGAAATTCATCAAACCAGGTCTCAGCTTAGTCATCACTCGTGGCTAACAAATATCCTCTAGTTCCTAACTCACAGTTGTAAGTAATCCCACACTGACAACCATAGATGTGGAATAATGCAATAGCTTTAGTTCATGGTTCTAACATGACATTGTTCTAATATATGACAAACCATAGCTATATGGATGTAACATCTTTATTACAATTTTTTTCTGTGGGACCAGGAATAGAAGGGCAACATCTGTTGCGGGGGTGATAACAGATGAGTTCCCTCCTACTCCCGTATGCCAACTCTGTAATGAAACCTCGTGACGGTGCACACCCCAACACCATCGCTTCATTAGAGAGACCAATCCGTACACATTAAAAAAATTCAACCATAGCCAAAAGGTAGCGTGTCAATTCCATCATCACAAATGAAGCGTTTCGTATCCAGTGGATTGAGGGCTATTTTTGTCACTGACACACTTTTGTTGACATTGTCCTTGTGCACAATGAGGTTCTGTTTAACTTTATGCATTGTGCCCTGCTCGAGAGCATTCGTATACATAGAGAAGTGGAGTTTTTGTGCTTCACATTGTTTAACACCCTTAGCGCGATTGTACTGCTTTTTGCTGCACAGATCGAGGGCGTACAGCTTTGGCTTCAGACAACAGAAGCCAAGAATGTGATCACGAGGAAGCTCATTTTTAAACTTTCCTAGTACCATCCTGTTTTTTGTCGAATAGAGTGGGTGATCAGGGTCATATCCAGAGTTGTCTAGATGCTCGTCAGCTAGTTCGTGGAGTACTTTATCGTCACTCAGCATCACAATGTAAGAATCAGTGTCCATGTATAGCAGTCGTGTATCAGGGGCTACACGGAGAAGATGGTTATGATAAAAATCAAACATCTTCAGCTTAGACAATTCCAATATTGTGAAGCCCAGGTACAGCGGTTGCTTCATGCGAAGAACAGACTGACTAAATTGGAACAAGATGACGTGAGAGCTCAGAGGGCGGAACTGTTTCAAGTTTGGTTTACGTAGAAGCTTCAACACTTGCTCATCTGTTACTGTGAGGCGACAATTTACGAATTTCCTGACTTGCATACATGTCCTGCCATATACACTATTAATCATTAGCTTTGATTGCTGTTTCTCAAATGCGTTTGTAGCTCGCTTCCGAAGTTCGTGATTGAAGTCGACATAGGATCGCAGAAAGGGCTTTTGATTGAACTTGAGAACCCTGTGAACTTTAGTGAGACGCAACCCCAATTGCAGATACAGTTGCAAATTGCGATAGTGGAGAAAGTACCTCTCTTTATCAAATAATGTTAGCAACAGTTTTGCTTCGGTAGCTTTCTGTGGAAGATTGAACTTCTTCATGAGCGCCTTCTGATAGTCTGACAATAGCTCATAACGAACGGACATTTTTTCCGGGGCAACGGGAAGATCTCTGTGGCGTTCATGAGTTGCTCGGTCATACACTAGGTCTACCTCAAGAAAGTAACCCACAGGGCTATCATCTCGTATCTGAGCTATATCCAAGTTAACAATTTCCTCCTCAGTGAGCCACTCAAATCCTCCGTAAGGCAATGGTTCTCTCATGACTGCTCCATACAGGCCATTTACATCAATGTAGTTAATTATTTTTTTTTCTTTTTCGGGATCAAACTGTTCTGTTCCTGGCACATTCGCAGTTGCTTTTCTCAGGGAGCACTGTGTGACACCTCCTCGTAAGCCATTCTCGATGAGCAGGTACGCGTTGGGGTCGTTAATTAGTTCTAGTTCTACCTGACTCATTTTTAGTGCACAAGACATGCTTAATCCTGGAAGGGATACAAAATGAAACGGTTCAATCTTGTGCACATCGAGTGTCCACTTTCGAAAGTTCTGAAACACATCTGCTAAAAGCAGTGTGTCTGTCAGAAGGTATAAGTCCGAATACTCTCCAAGACTCTTGAGCCGAAATTTTTCATACACATTCTGCGCGTGGTTGTAGTCTTGTTCACTTACTTCGGTTCCATTCAAAATGTTAAAGAACTTATCTCGAGGTGGTAGCGAAGGCTCATCATAGGCTTCAAAGCTGGTGACAAAGTTATAACAGAAGACCCCCTTACGAACAACCAGCTGAAAGTGTTCCTCATTTGGAAAAAACTGGCGAAGGCATTGAAAGTTGGATTCACCTTTATCACGTAGATTTTTCACCAGTGTTTCAAGGCTTGCGTTCAGAAAACTCAAACTGTCCAAGAATCGATAAGAGCCGATGTCAATTGCTTTAAATTTTTGACAGCTGGTGGCAATCACGTTGATGTCTGACTTCTTAAGCAGATGTAAATGAGACAGGAGAAAACTCATGTCATAGTTAGCATTATGTGCAATGATTGGAATCTTGGGTGGCACTCTCAGTTTCAGGTTACACGTCTGACATAGTGTTTGTCGAAATTCTCCGCTTACATGGTCATGGTCTCGAACTTTTTGTCTTTTAGCAAAGGATTCTTTGCAGATATTACAATGAGTGGCTGCTGTATGTTGACGCTCATTCTCTTCAGTCATTTCTAGAGGTGCAAAAGCATGTATCCATCCTAAAATTTCGTCATGCAATTTCCGCAGCAGCTCCATAAATACTGTGACACAATTAGGACCACGGAAAAGATGCTTTTGCAACACGTGTGAGTCGGATGCACGTATAACCAAAAGGCAAAATGAGGAAGGACAGTGATCCTCATACACGTTTGTTTCCTCCAAACAAGGTGACAAAACACTTTCAAAATCATATACACAGTAGAAAGGGACTTCCGACATGAGATGTTCCCCGGCAAATGCTACCGTCTCTCCCTTCTTAGGGTAAATTGTCTTAGCAACCTTCTGATGCAAACACATCTTTAAATGATCACTGAGGATTCTGTCTGATGAGAAGCCCATCATACACCTCTTGCAATGAAACCGTCCGCTAGGTTGAAATAATCCATTAAAATTTGTGATAAGCAGAAAATGAGAGTCGATTAGCAACAGATCCACATGTTTCTCACGCTCGTCATCGACAACCTTGATGGGGGTACAGAGATTTGTCTTCCCTTTCGTAGGCGTACACATTGATACTGATACCATTATTTTTTTCGAATGCTTCAACCTCTTTTGGGAAAGCTACCGGGAATGTTTTCGGAAAAACATACTCAGAAATATATGGTCTGTACGAAGATGCCCTACGCCTGCGATAACCAGTAGCAGGATGCAGTGCAGCTATTACAGAGAACGCAAAACACATGTTCTGCTCATCTTCATGCAAACCAAGTCCACACACAACAGAGATCGAAACTTATGCTTCAATTCTTGCGGTAACTCAAACTGGGCACATCCAATCAGTTGAGGCATCAAACGTCCAATGTTCATGATACAGGCATGAATGCGAAAGAGAAAAAAAACCTGAACCTTCTACTTCGAGGTTTTCCAAATTTTGTGCTATTTCAGCAGTCACTTGAGTGATAGAAGGTTCTACATCTGCCTCTGACCATACTGTCACTACTTTGGAAGGCACGAAACTAATTTCGAGCTGTAACTCATCGTCTGGCGTGTGACGACCAAGTTCCACTTTAAGCAATACAAAATAGCGCAGTGGGAAACCAAAGTGTCGTAAGACATCAGCAATGTACTGTCTGTACTCGTGAAAAAAGGTTGTAACATCATGTCCGCTAACGTCCCTGTCGTGTAAATGTAGCTCGAACCGATAGTATAGTTTCGCAGTGTGCACAAAGTCTCACAAAAAGGAATGCAGGGGGCTTGAAGATTGTGAACATTTGCCAAGTGAATCTGAAGACCTAATGCTGTTGCATAATACTGCCGTTCGTGCTGGGAGCATAAGTGACACGTCACCATATCTCATCACTTTCTCTTCGAATTGGTGAAGATAATATCTGGCGAAATGACTTTTTTACCATCTTTGGTAAACCGTTCTTTCTTCTCCATTTTGAGATTTGGAAGCAGTCGCATTTCCTCTAGCTCTTCCTCCGACAATTTTTTTGAAGCGTCCAGGTAGATACACTTTCACTGGCTTGTCGTTTTCCATGCGGAGCTCCACGTATACGGCCTCGCCATACATAGTGTCAATTTTCTGAATGTCCAGCACTTCGAACTTTTCGTTTTTGGGTATGTTGCTCATTTTCTGAATTTCACCGTCACCACATTTTTTCAGTTTATCCAACTTTTCCATGACGGATGACATAGCTTACTTGTGTTATGGAGGCTTCGCTGACAATTTGCTTTCTCCTCTTGCTGTATAGAATGAACTGAAAGAGAAGAATAGATTTGTAAACTCTTACATCTTCCACAGGAATATGTAACACACCTCCTCAGGTCTGACGTTCTGAATGAAGAACCACTCTCTATGTCCGCTCTTATATAGCGATTGCATGCAGCTCTCTAACATGTGTGCACAGCCTTGAACGTCTACATCCTTGCAACGTTATACGTGAAGACATGTTTCAGCGTGTCCTATCTAACTTCATTTGGTCTGGTAACTAACATACCTGCGTGCACAACCTTGAATGTCTACAACCTTGAACGTGTGTACTTCGACTTTGGGCAAGCTTAGAGCACAGACTTGTCTTTGCTTTTTGTTGTAACCTTCCATTAAGGAATGCTCCTGGTCTGATAACTAACACGGCTGTGCGCAACCTTGAATGTCTACAACCTTGAAGGTCTGTATTTCAGTTTAGCCAATCTGAGAGTGATGTACAGGTTCGTCTTTGCTGTAACCTTCCTTTATGTAATGTTGTGATTTCATAGCATGCTTCATTCGTTTGCAAAAGATGGCTGAGGTTGGACCTTATAGGTTTACCACTCCGGTCTCAATGACCATATCAGGTCAAAGCCAGAGTGGAAAGACGACACTTGTTACACGTCTAATTAAACATAGAGCTGCTGTCTTCGACAAACCATTTGATCATATATTGTACATATACTTGTACAAACAACCAATCTTTGATAATTTTCCAGAGGTAACCTTCAGTCAGGATATTCCTACTAATCTTGATACTGTAAGAAATTCTTTAATTATATTGATGATTGCTTAGCCGACAAACAAAGGCTCAAAGAAATCTGCAATTTTTATGTAGCTGGCTGTCACCACCTCAACTGTTCAGCTATTTTCATAACACAATATTTATTTATTAATGATCCTCTGTATAGATGCATTCAGTTTAACAGCAGTGCCTTAATTTTATGTCGTTCCGCCCGCACTGCGGACCAAATGCAAATACTTTCACGACAACTGTTTGGTCGAAAGAAAAGTGAACTACTGCCAAGTATATATAAAGATGCTTGCAAGAAACCATATTCATACCTTGTAATTGACCTATCCCAAAACTGTTCAGACCAATTTAGGGTGTGGACTAATATATTTCCAGACGACCAGCGACAAATAGTATATAAAACATGAAACGTGTCAAGAAGAATATTCATTTCCTTCAGTTGCTTGCTGATGCAAAGTTGCCGGAGCAACGTTATTTTCTCCTGGAACATGCTACGAGAGAGCAACTAACTGCTATTCGAGAGATTTAGTATGAATCTTTGTAAAGGAAACATTAAGGTAGCTCCAAGAGTGAGAAATCAGTTGCAACCTTATGCAACACCTATCCGCTTTTTGGCAAAACGAGACACTACAGGAGTGAAGAAAGTTCGAAAGGTATTGCAACAATCTGGTGGTTTTCTACAGTTCCTTTTGCCACCTTTGCTGGGTCTCCTCTCGACTTTAGGTGGAAGGGCGATAGCAAAAGCAATCGGAGTGTAGTCGATGCAGAAATACGAGCTTGTGCCTTACCGGGAAACCCCCATCCCACAGATATTGAAGAAAGATGAACCAGACGATATCAAAGCAAAAGAGATAATCCAATATCTTCACTCCTTGCTACATCCCACTGTGAGTGAGAGCACACCTACACTGGGTTCAACAACAGCGAGAGAAGAGGAAACACAGACCGAGGAAAAAAGTAATACTGTCGTTGATTTCATGAGCAGTGGCTATAAAATCAGATCAGAAAACCTATTACGTCTTCTGGAACCAACGATCTCATGGGATAGGAAAACATTTCAGATAATTGTCGACGGTGAGCGAGTAGACAATACTAATATAATTGACCTCGTATACTATCTCGTGACGAAAGCAAGAAATGTTCAAAGACCACCCTATTTTGATCGGATTTTGCCGCTATTGGTCAAGCTAAACTTACCAGCACTTATTGTGCACCCATCTCGTCTTCAAAAACATACAGCAGAGAAAACTCTGGCCACTCCTTCACCTCATTCCGTAAGTGAAGCTTCCACACCTCGACGTGCGTCACCACCGCTCACACGAGCCGCGAAGCGCGCACGACAGCTCACATGGACACCGTACTGAACTCCGAGGAGAGAGGCTACTTCGAAGAAGAAAAAATACTGTCACACTTCCCTCCAAGACATCATAAAAAGGTATTAGCTATGCTTCAGCTGATGACAACGGTTCTGGCTTACGACGAGTACGGAAGAGTTATCTGTCACGGAAAGGTGGTGCCACACTCATCTATTGTTGAGCTTTTGAAGTACGAACTTCACAACAGGCAACCTCCCTGGATGAGAGGAGACGTTTCAGCTACAATCAACGCTTATCTATCACTCGATGCTCTTAGAGTTTGCAGTAGGAAGAAGTACTAATGGCAGCCTACTATGACCCGCAACATGTCGGCAGCTTTGGTGGAGTGCAGAGACTTGCTCGAGCCATAGGCGAAAAGAAGGACAAAGTCACTAAATTTCTGGAGACAAGTGATGTGTACAGTTTGCATAAGGAATACAAGCGACCCACGAAGTTTCGAAAAACCATTGCACTTGGACTTCGTGAACTATTCCAGGCTGACCTAAAGGATTTGCAAAGTCTAAAGAACCAGAACGATGGTTTTCGCTATTTGCTCTTTTGTATAGATGCTTTCTCTCGGCTTCTTGCCATTGTACCTATTCGTAATAAACGATCTCCCGAGGTTATTCGAGCTTTTAAACTTGCCTTTAAAAGAATTGGGACACCCAAGCTTTTGCACACAGATCGTGGAACAGAATTTACAAACAAGGTGGTACAACAGTTTCTGAAAGCAAGGGGGATCCGGCTCATCCATACAAATTCTCCTATGAAGGCCAGTATCGCCGAGCGATGTCAGCGAACAATTGTGACCACACTGTACCGTATCTTCACATTCCAGGGTCACAAGCGATATGTGAACATTTTACCTCAAGTAGTGAAAGCTTACAACAATCGCGTACACAGATCGCTTTCTGCCAGACCAGTGGACGTAAAGAAAGAAAACGAGCACATTTTCCGAGAGAGACTGTACCCCAGCCCGGTTGGACCACCAAAAAAGCCGCGCTACAGCGTTGGAGACGTAGTGAGAATAGCAAAATACAGACATCAGCTAATAAAACGTTATTTAGGGTCATTTACGTCAGAACTCTTCGTGGTGAGAGCGATCAAGTTAGGGTATCCTAACACGTACCTATTACGTGATCTTAAAAATGAAGACATCATTGGTGGGTTTTATGAGAGTGAAATTGTACGAGTGAGAGAGGTTCCAAAAGTAGAGAAGATCATAAAACGACGAGTTAGAAATGGGAAGCTTCAGTACTTGGTTCAGTTCACTGGCAGTCTGGACAAGAAGTGGATCGCAGAAAATTACCTTGGTTTGTAATGACCAGTCAAGACAAGTCAGCCGCCGATGACACAACATGGCCTGAGGTTGATCCTCGGCTTGATGGCGCATGGTTGTCATCATCAGACGCAGATGAAGAGCAGCCTGTGCTAGGTAGAGATGTGTGTGGCAGATGGAGAAGAGGTTACACACACGAATTTCGGATGCAGCCTGTGTGTCGTCTCAAACACGTCTCCTACAAAGAGATATTGGAATGTGGGTTAACACAAGTAGGCAAAACTTCGCTCGTGGAAGCTTTTAAAATTGTGACGGATATGGTGTTGTTTCAAGCGCTGCCAGATCAACCTCCTGACAGGGTTACTTGGAAAACTGCAAAAACAATGTATGCCAGAGTTCACACCGCCTGTACGTTTGCCTCGGAATCACCTTTTGCCTTACTTGCTGAATGGTCACGTCACGTGGACGAAATTTTGACATATGCTGACGAGGTTGACGCTATGCATCTTGCTGCCGAGAGTCTATGTTTCATGGAACAAGCCGAGTCTGAAGGTTGGCACTACTTAACAGGCTACATCAGCAAGCTAACACTTGACCTCTTCAAACATCGACTGGTGCACAATGGAGCATAAAAAAAAAATCACCGCTCATGTATCAGGGAAATAAAAATGTACATTTGTACTAAGCCCTCTCATTTCATTGTGAGTGAACAGACATGGATAGATGTTTGTGTGTTCTCTTCTCCGTTGTGTGGCACACGTTTTTGCTTGTTGTGGTGATCATCGAGCTAACGAAGCTTCCATCCTCTTCCCTTCAGCTTCATCAGGGCAATTGCAGCAAAGAAGCTGAACTGGAAAAATATGTTTATGTACATTCGTGCCCTTCTGACTTGCTTGTGGTACGCATTTGGAGTGAAAACGGTAAACCGAAGCGTTCTGGTGTTACCCTAACACGAAACGAAACACGCCAGCTGCAAAAATGCTTAGAGACAGCCAATCTTACAAGGACCTATTACGATAACGAATGCTCAGATGTATGCTGTTTGTGCTTAGAACGTGAGTTAAAACTTCGCCGCTGCCCAGGCAACATTTACTCTCTTGGCAGAACAATTGGTCGACATCACTCTGGCTATGGAATCTCACTATCTAAAAGGGCTGTGATCTCACTGTCCTTGTATCTAAATAAAAAAAAAATGTAACTGTTTGCAAACGTTTTCACTTCCTGTGATGGGCTAGGAAAGCATTCCTTAAATCACAAAGACCTGCATGTCGCCACTGAAAGCGAGAGGCATGAAACCTTGTCGTTCCTCATATTTGCATTTCCATAAATGACTTGCATGTTCATAGAAAAGCATTATATATAGTATATGTATTGCAAAAGAGGAGGGCAAATCCATGTACTTACCACAGTCTGTCTTTCCAGTCAAACACTCTCACGGAGAAAAAAAATCTTCATCTGGAATCCCGAGTGGATTAACTTGAAAAAAAAAAGTTTTCCACCTCTTCTCCATTGTATAGCACACATTTTTGCCTTGTTGTCAAGGAAGATCTCAAACTCTTCCCTTCAACCTCTTCGGAGTAGTTACAGCAAAAGAAGGAAGATGAACTGGAAAATATGTTTTATGTCAAAGCAAAATCAAACGATAAAAAAAAACACCGTTTCGCTAAGTTTAAATGCAAAGAAACATGCAGTAACAAGACTGAACATTTCCTAAAGTAGGCTTTCCCCCAATGCACGTAGGAGTTGGGTGAAGACTAGCTACATCTCACAAATGAAGGTAGACACATTCCTTTCTTTCTGACCTGTTTGCCATTGACGTGCAGGTGAAGTGTTCTGTTGTTACCCGAACATGAAATGAAAAAGAGAAGCTAAAAAAATGCTTAGAAGAAGTCGATCTTACAAGCCCAAAATGTGAGATGACCCTTCAACCTCGTCGGAGTAGTTACAACAAAGACGATGAACTGGAAAATATGTTTTATGAAGAACCAAAGTCAAACAATTAAAAAAACACCGTTCCGCTGAATTGAAATGCAAAGAAACAAGCAATCCAGCAAGACTGAGCATTTCCTAACGTTGACTTCCCGCAACGCACGTAGAAGTTAGGTGAAGCCGACTTGTAAATTAGCAATGTCCTCCAAAACATACAACGCAATGCAATGTCCTAAATAAAAAAATAATGTTGTACTGTTTGCAATCGTTTATTTTTCATTTCATCTACTGCGATGATCTAAGAAGGTGCACTTTAAAATCACAAAGATTGCATGTCGGCAGCGGGAAGGAATGAACCTCTTTTCTTTTTTTCTTTCACCTACATGCATTCCATAAATGGCTGTGACCTTGCACGCTCACAGGGGAAGAACTTATAACAAGAGAAGAAAAAAAGCATGTACTCACCTTAGTCTGCTTTTCCAGTCAAACACCCGCACGGAAAAACCTGAGCTGGAATGTCAAGTGAATCCACCTGAAAACAATCAAGTGGCATTCACTTGACATTCCAGCTCAGTCCGGAAAGCGTTGCGGACGAACCGTCTTATATAGAAGTCGCTTCGTTTGCCTATGAGAGTGCAGCGTCGACCGTCTCGCCCCAAAGACGTGATGAGGAAAGTGATATTATCGTTTATCCTTGAGAGGTAATTACGGCTTTACCCGGGCTGGCTCGCTCTGTTCAGAAATCAAAGCAGTCAGCATGGAGGTGGCTGTCATTAGTATACTGCGTCTTTTTTTCTTCTTCTTTTTCCTGCGGCGCAACATGTATCGCATAGTAATTATTTTTCCTGTCTTCGAGTTGCAAAGGCGACACCGGCTAGAGTAAAAAGGTACGACCTTTATCCAACGAGTTGTCTTATATGCAAATGCTTGCTATTGCAATAACATCGTGTATCTTCGAGCGTTTATTCGACTTGCTCGTGCTCATGCAAATCAGCAGAAGAGATATCACAGTCTGAGTGGAAACAGCGTGACCTTCAGCCATCCCGTCGTCTAATATGCAAAGCGTCGCTAACACAACAACATCTTAATGGAATACGGAAAAGTGATCTTATCATTTCTCGAGAGTTAATCCGTGTCGTACACAAAACGGATTAATGGGGAGAGGTAGCCTGGTCGACTGCAAGTCCAAGCATGTTTAATGAAATCTCTACAATGAATATCATGATGTTCCCCCATGATGCGTCGGATGTCGAATTTCGAAGCGGTAAGCCTTTTGTCGGTTACACGCCCTTAGCACCCTGTCCATAATCACTTCTCAATACTAGCTATGCCATATCCTTGCAATTCGCAACGATGTTGTGGCGGGGCCGGTGCATTTTTCTTTTTTCGATCGGTTGTCGAAGGTCAGAGCTGTAGGCTTTTTTTTTTTTTCGGTTACGCTCTTAGCGCTCTGAAGTTTAAGTATATACTGTCTCTCGCACTTCGGAAGGAGTCGATTGGCTCATCAACCATTTCCATTAGGCAGACGATAGCGAGGTGTCCTACTTGTCGACTTTAAAACGTAATAAGAAAAAAAATATTTGAACAATGTTGTGCCATGTAAATCGAGCTATCGTTTTATCCTTGCAGGGATCCAATAAACAAAATACAGAAGCCGACACTGAAGATTTTTGTTTAAGTTTAATTTGTACAAGCTTTCGCGTGGAGGTCCACGCTTCCTCTGTATTTGTTTATGGACTACAGGACTTGACTCCCCTCTTCGTATACGCTTTTGCAGGATCGAGTAAGAATTGTGCAACTATCCATAAAGAATTAATCTTCGTAATCTTATTATTATTTCATTTTACTAAGATCCTTAGATGGATGAACGGTTATGGCACATTTCTGATTTCATAACTAAGCTAATTATTCATTGTTAACGTAGTTTGTTTAAAACAAGAGGTATATCATTCTGATGGAACTACACAATTAAGATGACATTCAGTGAGTGCATCCTACAGGCAAGCAAAGGGGTTGGTGCCCCCACGTGGTCAGCCACAACTGGTCAGGTTTAAAATCTGCGAGAGGGTGGAGGTAAACTTATTAAGAAGTATAACGACAGCTTCGTGGGCTGGTTCAACCTTCGTGAGATGATGGGGTGCTGCTGTAGTGGGACTGGGGGGTAGTTCAGTCATAATTAAAATACGATCTTGCAACTGTGCTTTTTATGTAGTTCCTTCTAATCTACAGTAGGCATGCAACCTAATTATAATAAGAAGCGCGTGTTGCGCGTGCGAGGGACTTGCTGGAGGCTGGCTTACGATATGGGGGCTGGTGCCCACGTGGTTAATTCCTCAGATGACACAGTGAGGTCGGTATCACTCTGACGTGGTTTACTCCAACACAGTAGGGCGTGCACCTAATTATAATATTAAGAAAGGCATGTTGCAGGGATGGCTTACCAGATGGAGTCGTGAAAGTGGGCTGGTGCCCACGTGGTTAATTCCTCAGATGATACAGTGAGGTCGGTATCTGTGGGCTGGCGCTCACGTGGTTTAGCCCTAATTAACATTCGCAAGAGCGGGATGGGGCGGGGACGGGGGCGGTCTTGTTTGTTGATGCTAAATACGCTAGCTAGCGTATCTAGCAATGTTTTGCTAGATAGGCACTGCTAGGTGGGCTACATTCTAGACTACTTGCGTACATGATGATATATACTCACAGTATGAAATTAAAGTAGTTCGCCGTTCCAAGAACCATCATCCATTTGGAGAAAATTTGGTGTCATGCAGCTCCCATAGAAAACAGCAACCAATGAAATGCGCCTACGTTTGATTGACAGGTATAGCCTCTTTTTTAGGCTCCTCCTAATGGCCAGACTCCCTTTGGCATCACGGCACTGGGCGGTGACCTGCAGCAGCGCATCTCAACTTTTCTTCCGTAACAACCTCATAACCAACCAAAAGAATAACAGGACCTTCCTCTTCGCAGTCCTGCCGTCTGCTTCTTTCTCCTCCCCTCAGCCGCCACGTGACAAGGTGAATAATGCGCATGCGTTGTGGTCAACCCTTTGGATGGCGCTTCATAGCCGGAGAGATCGTGATCGATTTAAACTCGACGTCACTAAACCAATGGTTTAAGTCGGCTGGTGAATACGGGTAAATCTTTCGTTATGCTTGCCAATTCTTGCCTGTTGTCCCGTTTCGTCCGCGTGTTCGTGAACCTCCATTTTTCTGTAACCGGTCTGTAGCCTAGATCACTACGTTCACATAATCCCCTCCACACTCTAACAAAGCAGCCATTCACTCCGGCCGTAGAAGCCCGTACGGACCCTTTCTTCCTCCGGGCTGGTGACCCACAATTCGCATGAACCTTTAAACACGTCACACCTAACCCTTTAAATACCATGCCAATGATGAGGACGGTGCCCAGAAGAAGAACAGTCTCTGTTCGAAATATCGGCGGCTTCTGTCCTGACAATCCCAAAATTCGCGGTCACCCCCCCGCCGGCGCACTCCGTCACTATACTCAGCCGCTATGCGGGAAGCTGCCTTACAGGATGTAATTCAATGGGGGACAGCGTTTATGCCAATTAACAGCAAAACAGAATAAAATTTTTAAGATGTCATCGCCTAATAGAGAAGAACACCATGTAAAGAACCCCTGGAGACATGAAAGGCACCAGCAGAATAAAGCCTAGTGCACCCTGGCCAAATGAATTTTAATGCATTGCGCCTATGGGGATTCCGTCGATTTTTGCACATCGCCCATGTTTAGATACGATTTTTCGACAAAGCGCAGTCAAATTCTGCAAATGTCATCGCCTACTTTCGTTCAGTACGTCCTCCAGGCCACATACCAACCACGGCACGATGTGTGAGTGTTAATCCTGATGCACCCAGGGCCTTCAAAGTTGCGACTCAGACAGGTTCCCCTCCTAGGCGCTCGACGGACTAAGTCCCAGTATTATCGTAATACGCATGCGCTGAGACTGTACGGCCGGTCTGAAGGAGTTCGAACGAGAACTGTCATTTTTTCCAGAACTCGAAGTGGCTGACAGAACAGACAACTTTTTCAGTGAGTAATATACAAATGATACCGTCTTGTATTTTATATCGCTTTTATATTAAACTATACAACTTGATAAAACTGTCCATTTCGAGTGCCGTTTTGGAAGTGATTTTGTCAAACGTGACCTTTCAGGGTGCAACAGGGGAACAAGATACGGGGTTCAAACCTCGTGATCTTACTTCACATATACATACACATATACATTACGTATATAATCAGCTTAGGATGATGAAATTCGCCATTTGGCCGTTTTGGAAGCGATTTTGTCAAACGCGACCTCTCAGGGAGCAATAGGGGATGATACGGGGTTCTAACCCCGTGATCTTACTTTCACGTATACATATTATAATATCAGCTTAGGACATCTTTAATATTAATTTTATATCAAATGATAATAAGTCCCGACGTTTACGAAATTGGCCACTTGGCCATTTCGAGTGCCGCTTTGGAAACGATTTTGTCAAACGCGACCTCTCAGGGTGCAACAGGAGAACAACGTACGGGTTTAAGCACCGTGATCATACTTTCAGGTATACATATTACAAAATTAGTTTAGGACATTTTTAATATTTTTATATCGAATGATATTGAGCCCCGAAGTTGACGAAATTAGCCATTTGGCCATTCCGAGTGCTGTTTTGGAAGCCATTTTGTCAACCCGACCTCTCAGGGTGCAACAGGGGAACAAGATACGGGGTTCAAACCTCGTGATCTTACTTTCACTTATACATACTACAGAATCAGCTTAGGACTCTTTAATATTATTTTTTATATCCAATGATATTAAGCCCTGAAGTTGACGAAATTCGCCACTTTGTTGCCATTTCGAGTGCCGTTTTGGAAGCGATTTTGTCAAACGCGACCTCTCAGGGTGCAACAGGGGAACAAGATACGGGTTCAAACCCCTGATCTTACTTTCACATATACATATTACAAAATTAGCTTAGGACATCTTTAATATTATTTCTATATCAAATGATATTAAGCCCCGAAGTTGACGAAATTCGCCACTTTGCCATTTCGAGTGCCGTTTTGGAAGCCATTTTGTGAAACCCGACCTCTCAGGGTGCAACAGGGGAACATGATACGGGGTTCAAACCCCGTGATCTTAATCTCACATACACATACTACAAAATCAGCTTAGGACAATCTTTAATATTATTTTTATATCAAATAATATTAAGCCTCGAAGTTGACGAAATTTGCCACTTGGCCATTTCGAGTGCCGTTTTCGAAGCGATTTTGTCAAACGCGACCTCTCAGGGTGCAACAGGGGAACAAGGTACGGGGTTCAAACCCGTGATCTTCCTTTCACATATACATATTACAAAATTAGCTTAGGACATCTTTAATATTATTGTTATATCGAATGATATTAAGCCCCGAAGTTCAGGAAATTGGCCATTTGGTCATTTCGAGTGCCGGTTTGGAAGCCATTATGTCAAACCCGACCTCTCAGGGTGCAACAGGGGAACAAGATACGGGGTTCAAACCCCGTGATCTTAATCTCACATACACATACTACAAAATCAGCTTAGGACATCTTTAATATTATTTTTATATCAAATAATATTAAGCCTCGAAGTTGACGAAATTTGCCACTTGGCCATTTCGAGTGCCGGTTTGGAAGCGATTTTGTCAAACGCGACCTCTCAGGGTGCAACAGGGGAACAAGGTACGGGGTTCAACCCCGTGATCTTCCTTTCACATATACATATTACAAAATTAGCTTAGGACATCTTTAATTTATTGTTATATCGAATGATATTAAGTCCCGAAGTTGATGAAATATGCCAATTGCCATTTCGAGCGCCGGTTTGGAAGCGATTTTGTCAAACTCGACCTGTCATGGTTGCAACAGGGGAACAAGATACGGGGTTCAAACCCGTGATCTTAATCTCACATACACATACTACAAAATCAGCTTAGGACATCTTTAATATTATTTTTATCAAATAATATTAAGCCTCGAAGTTGACGAAATTTGCCACTTGGCCATTTCGAGTGCCGGTTTGGAAGCGATTTTGTCAAACGCGACCTCTCAGGGTGCAACAGGGAACAAGGTACGGGGTTCAAACCCCGTGATCTTCCTTTCACATATACATATTACAAAATTAGCTTAGGACATCTTTAATATTATTGTTATATCGAATGATATTAAGTCCCGAAGTTGATGAAATATGCCAATGGCCATTTCGAAGCGCCGGTTTGGAAGCGATTTTGTCAAACTCGACCTGTCATGGTGCAACAGGGGAACAAGGTACGTGGTTCAAACTCCATGATCTTAGTTTCAGATATACACATTAGAAAATCAGCTTTGGACATCTTTAATATTATTGTTATAAAAAATATATTAAGCCCCGAAGTTGATGAAATAGACCATTTGGCCATTTCGAGTGCCATTTTGGAAGCGATTTTTAGAACGCGCCCTCTCAGGGTGCAACAGGGGAACAAGATACGGGGTCAAACCCCGTGATCTTACTTTCTCATATAGATACTACAAAAACAGCTTAGGACGCTTTTTGCTTAGGGAGTGTCGTTTCGGAAGCAGTTTCTTCAAACGCGACCTCTCCATGTACGGCCTGGCACCAGGATTAAAGGGGCTTCGCACGTTTTAAAGGGCTCGATCTGCTGCCGAGCGTTGCGGTATCCTCTGTACAATCCAGTACAAGCCGTTCGTAGTATCTTTTTGGCACAATGATACAAGTCATTTGAGTCAGCCCTGCTGCTGCCTTTTCCAAAT
>NW_026999568.1:0-62780 GCF_037126465.1 Ornithodoros turicata | reverse complement strand
AAAAGCGTTTTCTTGACGTAATCGGCTGTATTGCACATGCTGCTAATGTGTGTAAGGAGCTCTGTAGCATACTTCACTTTGAGACTCATTTATTTTGTACAACAGAATGTCACCGCAGGTTCATAAAATTGTATGCATTGAAACGCCTGAAATGGCACATTAGATTTGTTAATCGTTCGCTCAAAAAACAAAAGTCGCGGCACTCAGCAGCAGCACGCAAAATGCGCAAGCTTGCCAGAGTAGAAATGGTGCAACACAAGGCAATAATGCATAGCACACCACAGCAAGAGTAAACAAATATGTGCATATGCAGTCAACATTTGCAGCATACAGTGTGTATTCCTTGTATTGTGTTCTTCTGCCCGTGATTCATTCAGTGTGTTGCACATTATGGGATCCTAGCTTTTGTACATATATACATAATTTTGTGAGTGTATATAGCTGACTGAACATTTTCATTCATTCGATAATGCATTTGTCATCTGCATCCTATATTGTTGTTTTTGCTACAACTCAGTGGTACTTATTCAGTGTTGTTAGTGTCATGTCAGCGCCACCATACCCACCATCTGTGCTTGTCAAGTCGCAGCATGTTTATAACACTGTTGACTGTTGGGGCTTTTTCTATCACTTGCTCACTCTCAATTTTCTCATGACCAGAGTTGTACGTAACGTGTTTTTAGTAATTGCGTTACTAGTAATCCACCTTTTCAGTATTTTTTAATGTAATCAATTAATCTTGTGAGCAAGTAATTTTCCAAGTAATCTGATTACAATTTGGTAATCAAATACTGAGTAATCGATTACTTTCTTAACCTTCTGTGAGCAATGGCAACCCTTTCAGCAAACCAATCTGTTGTTCTGTTCCACAACGAGTGCGACTGAAGCAATGACGTAGAGGTCACTGTGACGGCCGTCTCTAGTCCACACGTGTTTCATGCACACCACAGTACTACATAACCTCTTACAAGGCGGCCTACTGGAGCAACAGTAAAATAAGTGACTGTATTTATAAATTGTGCGGGCTGGATAGTAACAAAACGAAGCAGATGATTCGATGTTGTTTTAAATGCGTGTATGTGTTTTATATGTTGCTTTCAAATGTATTTGTGAATTTCATGGTTGTACACTGCAGGCAAAGTAACGGGAAAAGTAACGCATTACATTTTTAATCGGTAATGTATTACATTTTTTATCAAGTAATTTGTAACGGGAAAGAATTACTTTTTGTGCAGTAATAACAGTAATTGTTATCAATTGTTTTTTTTAAGTAAAGTGTACAACTCTGCTTATGACGATGTCTGCCCTTCCCTACTTGCGTAACACGTAGCCTTGCTCTTTCGTTCAAGGGACCTGATATGCAAGATAAATGTGATCACTGATCAGTTTTTGTTGTTCAATACTCAGTAGTTCAGTGTTTTCTACTACTGGCTACAGAAGCGGGTGTAATCACTTAGCACCACTAACATTGAGAAATGAATTGTTCACGAGCAACTGTAGCGGTATATTGCATACACACACCTTCAGTGTGGACCTGAACTGAATGTGATTTGTTTTTCTTGCCGTTCTGCTTTCACTTATGCTGTGCATTTTATTTTTTATCCATAGTGGAGGCCTTGTAGTTTGTTTGTACGCATAAACTTTGCGAGTCTATTCGGGTCATGAATGAGTTTGTTGATGTCTACAGTATTCTATGCTTGTTCCCAACATGTTCTATTTATTGTCTACGCGAAACATTTTTTATGCGATTTGTAACTTATCGCCGTTTTGTAGTTGACACCTTGACAACAGCCAGGGAGTGAAACTGGAACGAAACTGAAACCGTTTGGAACCCAATTTTTTTCAAGTACCGTAACGGCAGTTCACCGTCGGAAATTAGCCCAAACCGTAACCTGTTCCGATTCATATAAATCATTTCAAGCGTGAAGGCGAACAACTTTGAATGCGATATATTTGCATAGGTATACAACTCAACAAGTGTTGTAGTATGTGCTTTTACTAAAGCTTTTCGTTTATTACTTGTGTAGACAACATGCTATATTATGCGCTTGAACCAAAATATCGGATGACATACGCATCGTATGACATGTACTGCGTACGTCGAGTTATGAACTGTATTACTGGGATCCTTTAAGACAGCAAGCGTTCCATGTTGTTTCCGCAAATATTAAAACGGAGATTACCGTAACCGTAATGGAACCAATATTCGCTTCGGTTTCACTCCATGTATATATGCACTGACGTTTGTTATTTATGCAGATGTATTATTTTTATTTCATGTTGCGAATAAAATACATTGTCACTTCATTGGAATGAAATGTGGATACACACAACTTGCATGCCAAAGTAAGTACAACGCATACTTACCAGAAAGTGCGTGAGGAAACAGGAAGCAGCAAAACCGACGGCGGATACGTATGTGCAATAGCGTCCGACGCAAGCCTCAGCCTGAACGAGCTACGCATCCCTCTATCCACATGCAGCGAGACTGCGCATGCGCAGTAAGAGTCCATCATCCGCAAGGGGCGCTGTAACGCAGGAAATACTGGCTCCATTGCAGCCAAGGGAAGTGTCACCCGCCTGATGTAACGACGAGAGACGTAAAACGAAATACAAATCACATTTTAAACTTTTTGTGGGATTCTGTGCATTTTCCAGAAGCTTTCTTTGAATCACACACTCTCATGTCACGCTGCGTTGTGTGGCACGCTACAAACTACTGCATTTTATGTCTAACATCTGGATATTGTTTGTAATGAGCACCGTCGCACAAAAACATGCACACGAAAGCTCCAGTATCCATGTGGTTGCACACTATTCAGACGCAAAAGAAGTACCAGAGCACATATTGCCACTTAAAAATGGTATTATTAGAAATGTGGTGTCTGAAGAGTTAGGGCATAGCATAGATCCTAGAAATCAGGTGCACCTTATCCTTCTGTAGAGTGCGCTTTCAATTCACAACTCAGCCCATGGGGTGTAAAAGTCTTAGAGGCAATTATGTGACTTGTCGTCCTGGGTGACATCACTGGCCAGCCTCGGAATTAATTCCGTGCTCAGGAATTATTGTACAAATCACTTTGTATGTAGGACATGATAAGCAATATGTAAGTTGCAACCTTGTCTGCAGCATTCTCGATTGCCTCTTACCTTTACAGTTAGAGACACGTTACCAAATCATTTGTAAAGGGCACTCTTACAGGGGCCTTGTAACTTGAGTTTTTAATTTATAAAATTTATAAAAATAAAGTATACAATATGTAATATGAAATTTATATAAAATAAAAATAACATTTTTATAAAAACAATTTATAAAAAAAAAAAAAGGCTTCATGGAAGCAATCCGTTAGCATACCCATTGCACATGAAGCACAATTATATATGCTTGGACATCATCTAATTAATCTTCTGAACCATATGTGAGGCTGCATACGAAATTTTTTATGCGCATGCTCTACCTTCCTATTCCTACATGTACACACGACATTTATGTCTGGTGAACAGGGAATATCTCACTAGAAATGAAGACATTTGTGCATTGTTTCGCAAGCAGATAAATATATTTATTTACATTTTCCATCAATCAACGATGTTGTGGCCTGGTGCAAATATTAATTCAACAAGGAAAGTACTTACATCTTGTGCGATAATGTCAGGAACACAAAAAAGCTAGATTTGAAACCACTCTTACGTCGTAGTAGTAGTATTTGTGTGAAGCTACGCAATTCCTGTCCTGCAAATAATTTAAACCATATGTTTCATCTGCCAGCGTGATGATCCCCTGAAAAGCAATTCACACTTGGCGGGAACTACCGGTTCTGAAACCTATCCCTGACATGTGTAGCCATCAGGGAGGAAACCCAAGGGCTGCGGTGGAAAAGACAAACACACACGGGCTATGTTCTCACTGTGTATCAGCTGCTCTGGCTACTAAGAAGAACATGTTCCAAATTAATATAACATGGCTTGACATGATACGCCGGCGAAAGCTAACCAATAAAATTAGTAGTTAAATGTACAATACGTAAACACTTGCCATAACATGACAGTTTCCTTCCTGCATTCATGCGCTACCATTCAACCCACATAAACAGTGTACTGAATTTTTTTATAGCATTACACGTCGTTTGACAGAACTTGAACAAGATTATAGCACACGATAAAAGTAGAGTGAACATAATGTGCAGAAAAAATGGCTAGGAAGCAAGCGAGCTGGTGAAGATGATGCATATGTAAAACCCCGAGACTAGGGAACACAAAGGGACGTGTTTGTGTCTGTCCCTTCGTGTTCCCTAGTCTTGGGGTTTTACATCATGCATAATGTGCAGCTTTCCATTCACGCTTAATGGCCGTAGCAGTAATGCATGAAGGCCACTGCTAAGTTGTGTTGAGAAACACCACTTTATGTTTGCCATGTCTAAATGAAACGTACCTGACCTGATCCAAATTAACCGTTCTGAGTCTGGAACACACAAAGAGAAAAACGCAACACACGCCACAACATTAACAGATAGGCAAATGAGCTGTGGCGAGCTCCACCTTGGGACAAAGTCAACAAGTAATTCACCAAAAGTCAATGAGCGCCTGAAATGTAACATCTCTGACTGGTAGCAGGACGGTCCACGTTCAATTCCTGGTGCTAGCACTGACTGGCTTTTTCATGAATTATTTGTTGAAGTTTCGATGTGCTTGAGAACCATTCGTCAACCATTGTATCCTCATGAGGTGATGAGGGTTTGTCATCCCAAAGAGACTCCCTTTCTGGCATGTGTCCTTATGGATGCTCATCACTGCAGAAAAAAAGAAAAAAGAAAAAGCATTTAATGACAAGAAATGGATAGTCGTATTTACTGTATAATGATTGTGCACAACAGAAAGAAGACTTTCGCACAGAAGGCTGTACTTCTTGAGGTCTAACATCAAGTTACAAAATTCCAGAATATATGACATGTTGTAAGGTAGAGAATAAGTAGAGTTATTGAGTTGTCGAGTTGAGTTGAGGGGGGAGTTGTACCCCCTTTTTATTTTATTTATATGATTGTATAATTATTTTTATGTCTGTACCAACCCTCGCTCTCTACATTACAACATGTTTTATATATTCTGGGATTTTGTAACTTCATGTTAGACATTAACAAGAGCAGCCTTGTGCACGAAAGTCTCGTCTCATTAAAATTTAGATGCTCTCAACAGTCTTCTTTCTGTTGTGAATCTCTATCGCAGCATACCTGCACATTGCTGTTCTACGTACTGTGACTTTGCAGTAAGAGTATGGACTTTGGGTAAAAAGACTACACAGCACTGCTCAGGTATTTTTGCCTATCGAACAGTATGTATGTATGCAGTATGCACACAGTATTTGTGCACCGGACCCACTAAAAATGTAGTGAATGTGGCATTGCCCACGGTAATGCACCAAGTTGAACACAATTATTGTAGAATCCAGGTATTTTAGCTTACATGTCAAGCCAGTACCACATCCAGTGTGAAGTTGTGACAAATAAATAGTTTCCATTTTTCTTAGCTCTCAGAACACAGACAGTGAATTAATAAGAGTAGACAATGTTAACATGAATTCTGGGCTATTCTTCAATTAAAGATTCACAGATAGTAAAGGCACCTTCCTCAATGGACGTTGATGACACTGAAAATTCTAAAACGTTATCAGAGGCGACATCAGCTTCGTGTGTCAAAGGATTGTATGTCCAACAGTAATCCAGCTAACAGTAACAAAAATGTGCAAAAGACAAATTAACTGAACTGTAATACCTTCTATATCAGACAGTGAAGCTTGTAACACCCCATCCACAGGAACCAGTGTCCAGACAGCAAAAGTGCTTGAACTGGGAGATAGCAGCTAATCGGAATGGCGACCTTTGTTTTCCACCCTGAAAGCACAGGTTGTAACTTTGAGGGCAGATTTAAAAGTGGTGTCAAGATGTCTGCATGCGAGTGCACATGAAAAGTTGAACATAGGTGAATACTCAAATTATAACATCACATTGTCATACCTGTTGGTGGAGGTAGACTGCAACTAACGTGTCAGCAATTTCTTCATGCACCAGATGCAAGCCAGATCATGCTTCATTTCCGCCTTCAGCGTGCACCTGTGATAATTCAGAAGTTAGATTATCAATACTATTGTGTTGTTAATCGTGGTTATATCAGAGTAAGCGCAGTAGGACAGCTGCACAATCGATTCATTAAGCTTGCTATTTTTTATATCTGAACCTCGACTTACCTTTTTTGCTCTCGTTTTTTGCCTTGATCCTCCGTGGCACGTTCAAAATGTTGTGCGTCGGGCACCTCAGATTTTCATCAGACGATTTCAGATTCCAAATTGCCTCTGGAGTCGCGCGTAACCTATGATAACATTCGTGGACGAAATCCTTGCAGTGGAAATTAGCAGGCACCACTGTCAGCCAAGAGCTTCGCACTGCTTGGTCTTTTGGCAGCTTATAATAGGTAACACTTGAATGCTCCGATGAATTGTTCTAACAGCGTAGCACCGTCGCATCTTCGACAACTTCGCCGTGGCATATCACGTATCATATCGCTCCAGCCCATAAAAGGCAAGGTCAGAACAAGGAAGTGCACTTTCCAAACGACGCCGTGCCAAAAAAAATATTCACATGCTTTGTTTCCGGCTTAGCAACAACATAACAGCTGTTCGCTTATGTACGATGCACAGAGGACGAAACGAAAGAAGCCAAGCGGCCAAGCCAAGAGCATAGGTCGGCGAATTCACTCATGATGTCCATCACCGACATCATTCACCATCACATCACTCAGAATGATGTGATGTGATGTTGAGTTTGATGTTGAATGATGGGAAATGATGTTATGTGATGTTGAGTTTGATGTTGAATGATGGATAATGATGTGATGTGAATTTGAATTTTATGTTGAACTATGAGCAATGATGTGATGGTGACAGTAATATTGAGTGACGGACAATGATTTGATGCTGTTTGATGTTGATTTATATGCGATGATGAGATACTGAATTTGAAGACCCTGCGATGGGTTTTTCAAGTTGAAATCTGCGGTTTAGGTTGTGGGGTTGATATTAGTCGTGGGTGGTTGGATGGGTGCATACAACTACCCATAGAGTAAGCATTGCAATGCAAGTATGCATGACAAGACATGAATAAGGTACCCCATTTTCAGCGTACCTCTTCTCGTGCCCTGTGATACTCTGAGCTTAACGGTAGTGGCGGGAAGGTTTCAGTTGTATGTGTGACCTTGGTGGCTGGTGGGTGGGAGGGAGAGGGGAGTTTTCAGTTCACCGTTATGTTCAGGCTTTGGAGTGGAGTCGGGGTCTCGGTCGTTTGGGAGGAGCTGCACTTGGATGAATAACAAGGAGCAGGGGAGGTGGGCTGACCTTGGCGCGCTCGCGCTCTTAGTTTCGCGTCGCCTCAGAGCAGGTGTTGAGTTATAAGGATGGCTCCAGCATTAAGAGCGGCGGGCTGTTATATCTGATGTGTCATATGTGGGAGGGGAAGGGCTTGCCGTTCTGCGTTGTATTTAGAGTTGGGGACTCTGTGGTGTTGCACTTGGATGTCGTCTGTAAGAAACAGAAAATGAGGGTTGACCTTGGCGTTCTCGCGTTGTTTGGTTTGCATCGCTTCAGAGCAGGTGCGTTGTGGAGGTTGGTTCCAGAGCATAAAGAAGCGGCGCGTTCGGGCTTATAAATCGGTTATGAAAATCAGTCTTTTGGCACTCCTTCCTGTTCTTTTATTACTACTGGCAATGAACTATTCCTGGTGTCTAGGCGAATGAGCGGGTATACAAAATATGGGACGGGTATTGTGCAGTATGAACAAAGTCGCTGTCATGTGAACAGAATGACAGCATAAATTGCCCGACATCGTTTTGGGCAACCAGAGCATACCACGCTTCCGCCTTATGATTTTTTTTCGCAATTCTTGCAAAGGCAGAATGCAGGCATATATGAAAAATTGTCCAGGAGAATGTGGCATTATACTGGGTTGCATAATTTTGGTTTATAACCACACGTACTCTGCACACGTACAGCCGACAACCCAGTAATTATGCTAAACAGCTTCAGGACGTGCCCCAATGTTTCATTGCACACAATTTTGTTTGTGTCAAAGATGAAAGTCACTGAAAAGGTTAGCCAGCCGTAGGGATCTGTCCCTTCTATGTTCTTCCAGCCTCAGAACATCAGTTTCTCTTTTGTTTGTGTGGTTTCGTTATCCGAATTTGTCTTTTGTTCCTCAGTACGACGGTCAAAATAGTTTTCTGTCAGGAACAGCCTAACAGGTTTAGTACAGAATAGGAAACAAAGTGACGACTGTTATGGTCCGCAGGTATGGTCGGTGACTGTATTCGACACGTCAATGAAGTCACTGCAAGAGAGACGAATATAAAAGAAAATATCTGTAGAACGATTCGGCCTCACGTACAGTGTGCTCTCACGCCTGGACATTTAAACACTTCGTGGCAATGGAATCGGTATATAGACACTACTTCGAACTGCCGATACCGTTGTCCGGCCTGACCTTTCGAGCGCCGTCGAGTTTTTGATACAGCCCGGTTCTGGAATAGCATCACAGATCACTACGACGATCCCAAAGGAACTGCGCATGGGTGCGCGCGTTTCTTCCAGGTTTCAGCCAGGTTTAGCATAGAGCGTGACTCACATGATATTCAAGTTGTTCGGCCCACGTCGTATAGACGATATCAAACCAAACCAACGATGCTTCAAGCCGAGAAAGCCCTTTGGTATCAGAGCTCAGAGGGAAAGCAGGCCCGCGTACCGCCGAACTAGCGGATGCACGAAACATGCCGCCAAAGAGGGTTCGCGCGGGTTGAAGCGACTGTGAGCAGAACCCAGTGCAGTGCTGCGTGGATGGGAAGCGGATTGGAGAGACGTGTCGGCCGTTTCAGCAATCACGGCTGCCCATGGGCGCTCCCAGGATTTTTTTCCAAGTGGAGGGGGAAAGTGCCAGGGAGGCAATTGTGCTATCGCCTACCACCTCTTTTTCTGGAGGCGGACGTTGCGGACTGTGCGGGTGCTCAGAGGTTCTTATTATGACATGTGACATGTCTAATGTAGGAAGTAATAAATTGGCACGTATGTGCACTGGTGCGACCAGCTGTTCCAGGACGCTTGACGTGTGAAAGCGCTGAATGATTTAGAAGATTTTTCAGCAATTGAGGTAGTTCGCCAGTGCACACAGCGCAGCGAAACTCCACAAGACACGGCCTATTCCATTACCTGTTGCAAAAACGATGCCACCGTGTTCACACATTCAGCTGGGAGATTGTTATACATGAACAGCGACCCGTCGATAACCAATGAAGGAGTGCTCATAAATATACACTAAAAACTCTGCAGAAGTATGCATGCAACTATGCACCTCAAAATATGCATTAAAATTTTTAATGTAAGTGTTGTTTTGGATCGTTTTTGGTGTGAAGGTATACAACAAAGAAGGCATGCACCACAGACATCGTCTGCTTTTTGCACCGTACCACAGTGCATATTGAATAAATAATAAATTCGGGGAAATTTTACGGGCATCGCAAGTTAGCCCGTTTGTGTGAAGAGATGCTGCACGTACAGCATGGTAGGGCTACTGATAATTTCGACCACCCGGGGCACTTTAGACGTGCCAAAGCAATATTTAACACGCAGTTTCTGAAAGCAATGCTTGTTGCTCCCACATTGCTACCATTCTCGGCCAGGATTGAACCAGCGATCATGAGCTCAGCAAGTGAACACGATACCAAGAGAGCAACTGAGGGCGGCAGTGCAGATTGAAATGCGAACGCGGTAATTTTCGTAGCTGTATACAGAAAGCGAAGAAGCAGACCACCAGACCAATCCCAAAATACGCGCTGTGCGAGTATTTTCCGTATATGCCGTAACAGGCATTTATACGCACTATAGAATCTACTAATCGGCCCCGAACCATGAACAAACGTGCTTCTATCGTAGAGATACGACACTATATCGAGAAAGAGAGAACGAGAAAACAAAGATGCATTTGCCTGAAAATCCGCAGTTTCACTGCTAGATATTTGCAATGCACCCCCAGTTCAAACAGCCCAGTTTAAAAGTCCCAGTTGAAAAGCAGCACGTCGAAACCTCTCGACTGGGAAAAGCAAAAGGAAAATCTCAACGCACGCAGAAAAACAGGGGCGAAGTCACGATACTCCCCTGCACCCTCTATTGGCACATGCCTCTTTCCATCATGGGATTCCGGTCATTCCCCGATGCAGCGTAACCGACTACCAAACACCGACGAGCAGTTTCATCACCTCTCCCGCCTCTCTCCACAGAACCGTCACCCTCCACATACGTAGCAGAAAACAGAAGTATGCCAGCTCTATCAGCAGCCGTGCAGCGCCAAGAAACTGACACCAAAAAGCCACCGATGCCAACGCCCAAGACCTTGCCACGCCTTTCTAATGTAACAATATCAGCAGGTCGATCGGCGCGTTGCGCAACAACCCCGCAAAGATAGGAGGACAGCGGCATACCAGCTGCCACGCCACTCGCAAATCCTCACCCTACGCACCTGGTACTTGGCATTCACGCGTTCAGTACAAACCCTACCGCCACCCCGCGCCGCCAAGGCTCGCTCCGGGAAGTGGCGGCGCCCCGCCAAGCCCCGCCCACCACTGCGACAGCACAAACACAACATCAGTTTAATTTACGAACGTCACTGTAAACGGCCGCCACCCAAGATGACATCTGTCCAGAGCCGGAACGCACGGTCACCGAAGCCCGAAGCCAAGTCGTCGCCGAAGCGCAAGCATGCGCAGGTATACAAGGCCCTCAGTCTCATAACCGGGTCCCTGCAGTTTCAGGACCATCATACACAACGAAGTTGAAACTCAGAACGAGTTCTGAAGTTGAATTTCTGACCTATGATATGAATGGGCTGTGATGTTGAATGATGGGTAATGATGTGATGAGTTGTGATGTTGATGTTGAATGATGGGTAATGATGTGATGAGCTGTGATGTTGATGTTGAATGATGGTTAATGATGTGATGAGCTGTGATGTTTGATGTTGACCTATGGCCAAGAGTCCATGCCAAGCCAAAGACAGATAAACCGAGAGCAGTGACGTCGGTGCGCCCCGTGCGCAGGGTTTGCCGACAGTCTGACGGCCGGGCGTGGGAACTAAAAAAACTATTTTCTAAAAAACTACGAACAGTTGGAGCAAGATATTTTGCACACATATTCAGTGTTCGGTAATGAACACACAGCGCGAGTATCGCTCAGTTCTACGGCACTTCAAAATCGGCATATCTGACCTTTAAACCGAAAACCACAGAAAACCATTATTTTTTGCCCGAACCGAACCATAAACATTTTTCTCGTCCCCTTGAACGAACCGGGACTGAACCAAAAACTGCGGTAACCGGTCGATAGATAGTGAAAACAACAATACCTTCACACTGGACTGCAGCGCACCAGCTCCTTACGTCGCTCAGAATATTGGCGAATTCATAGAGCGTACAAATTGATGAACCAAGAAGTGGTGAGTCCATCACCTCCTACAGCCTCCCCTCCAAAAGGTTCACGACATCCCTGTACATTTTTGTAAAAAAAAGGTAAAGGAAAAAATATGTGCTACACGACAGCAACATTTTGCATAGCTGCCTGGGCTGCTTGTGCTCGCTCAACGTCGCAGTGTGAAAGCGACGTACGTTTTAATAGTTCATAGAGTAACGTCCGCAAGCAACGCAGACCTCTAGCGACTTCGGGAAAGAGGTTGGCGAGTGCTTCAGACCCAGACCATAGAGGAAGGAAACACAGGAGGGTCATCCTCTTTTGAACGGAGGGCAACGTGTCAGTCTGTGCATGGGACTCTCGGCCATATGGCCCGCTTTCTTCTCTGCCTCTATATTTTTTCTTTAGAAATTGACAATAGCCTTTTGCAACTGAGTTCAACGGTATGCTAGCTGTACGCCATTTCCCAGCACTTTTTGGTGCAGTAGTACCCGTTGTGAACTGCATGGTTCTTCAGAGGAAGGAGGAGGAGCAAGCCATCGTGGGAACTGACATTAATTCTCACATGTGGTCCACTGATTAGCACTGCACACGTAAACCGGTTCGAACCGTTGTTTTGGTTTAGCTGAACCCATACCGGAACCGATAACCTTGAACCGAACCCTAAAAAATAACGGTTTCGAGCCATGCTCATACGCATTTTCCAAAATATTTATATGTATCCTGAGGGAGAAACGCTTAACATCTTCCCAAACAATTCGAAAGGAGATTCTCACATACTCAAACACAAGTTTGAAAATTATACCAACAATATTAAATAAAAGGAAGAAAACTCTGCCTTAACAACTTCACTTCTTTTTTCCTGTAAAGCATTTAAAGGCAACCCCAGAAGAGAAAAAAAAGAAGGTGGGATTCACACTATTGTGGTCATTTGGATGCAAGTCTATGAACACAAGAGAAGAGTACCAAGTCACATAAACTGCTGTGAGTAAATGTCGATCTCTTCATGGTAGATTGGGTACTTTTTGTTTTTAGTTTATGCCATTTTGAAAACCATTCGACATGTTCCTAAGCGTTCAAAGGTTGGTTTTACACACAGGCATTTCAGAAAAATTCTCAAACTATATAAATGACAGAGCAGTCTTAAAAAAGGGCTTATATGGTACAGTTTTTCTAGCCATTTCAAAGGCGTATTGCAAGCATTCAAAAACAAAACCATCAATGTGTACAAACTACTGTGAGAAAAACTTCTCAGGAGAAAGCGTTTATTATTTTCCACAGTACCTTAAGGAAACCCTCTGCCAAAAGTATTTCTAGGCATTTCACAGGAGGTTCACATACATACAAACATAAATAGGGTACTAAAAGTTGCTTCAGGAAAAGTTTTCGATCGATTCCCTTCAAGCATTTTCATGGAATCTCGCAAAAAAGTGAAATGCTTCATCTTTACTAAGCAGTTCAAAAGTTCACATCATTAAAAAAAAAGAGCACAGGGTACAATTGTTGTGGCCAGTGTAAGAGACCATATTGACATATCAGATGCTTTGGTGCAATCCCTCTGACTGACACTTTGGAGGTAGGTAAAGCTAACATGGAATTTTTTTTTCTGGGTGGGCACCTCTGGGACCGACCATTTTTAGCGCCAGATAAGGCTGATTTGTTTCTGCTCATAATTACACAAGGATTCTAACTGTCAAAATATGCATCAGACGGCTTCAGGTCAACTACACTCAATCCAAGAATGCATGCGTCTTATGGTATCGAGGCATTTAAAAAACTGCATTGACAGTTGATTTTCTCCGGTAAGTCACAGGTTGCCCCTAGCAGGGCAGAAAGACTCCGGTTTGTTCCTTCATCCAGCCTCCAATTCTATGGTTCTAGGCGAGCCAAGCAGGTAAACACAATAGGGGAGGCTGGGTGGAAGACCAAGTATGAAATTAGCAAGTTCAATCGTGTTCATTACACAAATAAATGTCCTTGTTTTTCTTTCTGTGGTAACAGTTGTTTCTCGTCAATTGGATAGTTTTGCATTAGCTGTGGATTGTGTACAATAAAAGGTAGAATTCTTATCAAAGTAATAACCCAAACAGCACAATGTACTGAAGGTCGAGTGCAATAGGGGTGGACGGGTAGATGGAAGGCCTTGAACAAACCCGTGAAACTAAAGAACGCCCCATCCGCCCCATTGCATTCGACTTTCAGTACATTGGGCTGCCTGGGAAGCTCCTCCACATCATTTCCATACTAAATAACTTGGCAAACACGTCAAAAAAACTTATAGAAAAATGACATGGGAACAACTTCTTGACAAACTCCAACAGTTCTGTAGGTTACACAGCTCGGAGATTCCTGTGCAACAGCTGGTACTGTGAAATCATGGGAAGCCATCTTGCTTCTTTTAACTTGCTTTCTCGTCTTCAGCAATAGCTTTTAGAGGGCCTTGAAGAGCTCGGATAGGCGGTGTGTGTGCAGGTAACGCTGGAAGCGTGACTGTTTAAACCAACACTGTTTGGATCAAGCCAAGCGTTTGGCCGAATGCACAGGGATAGTCGAGGTCCTTTATGTAGTAGATACATAAAACAAGCACAAGAGCTTCCTCAAGGCTGCAACTATCACTTAAGCTGACGAACGCCTTCCTTGTCACTATCTGTTTCCTTGTCCCAAAGAAAACCTTGGGTCCGGGGACATGTCCCTCTGGAGGGCCCCCCTGTTAAAAAAGGGGCAAAATTGTCATTGTTCAGCCAAACCGTTTGTATCATCATCTCAGTGTGATATCGTAAGGCTACGTGTTGCATGCAAACTAGTAGCACAACAGATGTCGAGAGATTATGTTCCATGCATGTTAATGGAGTTAACTATTTAAGTGCAATTCGAGCTTTAAGCAAGGCAACTTACCCGCGTGCTTGCTTTGACTATCTCACCAGCCTAGGTGGAATAAAGACAGAACAACACTCACAGTGCTCACTAAGACCCAAGAACATGCGCGTCAAGCAGCTAAACCCACGTATGATGATTCTTGCAACAACAGTGTAATTAAGTCACACTTACTGTTACTTATTAATTGTGACTGAGCTACCCACTCAAAAGCGTAAATATTGATTAGATGGCAGATATTAATACCTCCCAAAAAGGGCAACGTATATGTACTATGTTGACAATAAAGAGCAACTACAGGTGACATATGCTCACAGAGATGTTCAATGCAACTTACAACACTTAGAGCATGACTTCACAATAATAAAGAAGCAATTTGCGAGTAATTACAGTACAATAAGCTACACGAAAAAGTAACACAGTTTTGATAGTACTTAGTTACTGTGGTCTACTGCATCAAACGCAATTATCTGTGTAACTGTGGATACTTGTAATTAATCACGGCACAGCTCTGCAGTATGCTCGTCTTTATTTTTGGAAAAGGCTCCGCCTCTGACACAAGTGTGATCAATACTTTGACTGCCTTCGACTTCTTTGAGCGTAGGAAACTGTGAATATCTGCAAACGTTCTTCACCATGGAGATTTCTGTATACCTGTCGCACGTGCTCTAGCCTCTTCAGCATTTCGTCTGCTGGTATGCCAAATCTCAGTTCTGCCTCAAAGAGAAGCTGCAAAAAGGAAGGCTGCAAAAAGGTTCAAAAGGTAAGACTGGAGTTAAGGGGCAACCTTCAACAGTTTGCACCAAGTTGCAGGACTTACGAATTCCTCATTAAGGAAGTAAACTGGGAGTCTCTCAGGATGTTCAAATTGCCTAACATTGAAGGTTAGCTTGAGGAGCAATCTCATTCGAGGCACATCAAGATGTACAACCCCTCCAAGTTGTTCTAAAGCCTGCAAGATGAAGGCGGACTAGAATGTTGTGATGATTGCAGGAATATCATAATACCCATATAACACAATGTAATTAATAATAATAACTTAAGATAAGAAAACAATGGCAGTAAGCAGAAATAGTCTAATAAAACATGTACGGTGTGAAAAAACGTGTCACAACATAAATAATTGTGCTATCTGGTGTGTCATTGGGACAAACAAAAGCTCACATGGCATGAGTAGGTCATACTGTGCCTTCTGTGAAAAATAAAAAAAATGGCACCCACAGTACAAGGTGTTGCGATATGGCAAAAAAATGGAGCAGTTCAGCCAGGGCTGCCGAAATGTAAAAGCTGCATGAGTGAGTGCTTACACTTAGTTCGTTGTGCGTTCCTCTGAATTCAAAGCTTTCCACAATGCCGTCCCCTGTCTCAGCTGGAACACCTGCAAAGCTGTCTGCATGTCGCACATTTTCCTTCTGAGCGCGTCTCAGCCTTCCCATTTTTTGCTTCTGGGAGAGTCGCTGAATAAACACACTCTTAAATTTAAATTGCTCATTAATCCAACATGTTGTACTACAGAGTGAAATGGAGTACTTGTTCACATACAGGTTATACTAGCAAAAGTCAATGACCTCGCTAACTTATAGACGCTGTTTATCGTAGTTCCGATCTTCACAATGCACATTGAATCTATTTCGTGAAGCGATAACCGCCTAAATTTGTTTCGGTTCAGTTATCGTTTCGCTCAACATGAGAAAAAACAAAAACCTAGTTCAGTTCACTTCCGGTTCACCAAAAAATACAGGTTTCTAGCGGTTTTCGGTTCGGGTTCAGTTTCAGTTCCGACTCCTGTTCATAGTATAATTACATGAGTGATCTGCAGGCCGCACCCTAACAACAGAAGTGGAACGGCACGACTAAAGAGAAAGGTAACCAAGTGAAACAAAACGTCTTGTCTGCTTTCTTTTCCTCGTCTCAGCATTTCTCTACAAACAAGCTAGCACCATACTACATGCACAGCTCTAGGGGTTAGCTTTTCGTCCAAATGGCAACAGTAAGGAAAAGCTACAACATCTACCAATATGTGAATACAGAAATAAAAGAAAGAAGAAAGAAAGGGTCGCATCATCACACGATACATAAGACAGTTATGCAGCTCCCACGATGAAGCTTAATAATCGTAATAGTCGTAACAGCTGTATCAACTACGTAAATAGCCATCATGAGCAGTCTGACGAGATTGTCACAACATCACTTCGAGCTCTTGTGATATTTACCCAACAGTACTTTGCTGTCTTCTCTGCCTTTGTGCCTGATTTTGGATTCGGCCAGATTATGTCCGGGTAAGCTTCAGCTAGTCTGTGCCCGAGTGCCTTATACTGCAACCGCATCTTCCATGCATCCTCAGCAATTATCAGATTCTGTTCAGGAATTCGAGAAAGCAATTTTGAAAGTGAGCACATGGAAGTGGCGAAGTGCAAGTTACTCAACATTATGTTATCCTAATGGAGGGCACTGTAAAAGATGTCTGGAGAAACAAATATTCTTTCTATATGTCATTGCCATACATTCTCCCATGACGGAAAACAGAAATAAATGGTCCTTGAGAACACGAATTTTTTCTGTCAATGTTGTTAACACAAAATGTTTGGTGCAAATATTTTGGACTAAGCTTGCCATTACATATCCCACAATGGCTGCCGCTTGCTTGACTGACGCAGGCTTTCACGCAGAAGAACGCAGAGCAAGCCTTCACACAGAAATGTAGACGCACAACGTCTACACTTCACATACAGTAATCCCTCGTTATATTGAAGTCGCTTTATTCGCAGCACGGTGAAATGCCCGTGCATTTACATGTATTTACAACCAGATTATTCGAAGTGCGACGAGAGCTTACTCGCATATTAGGCAGTGCACACCGGAGGGTAGGGCTGCTGGTCGCCACCCAAACCATTCCTGAAAGCCGCATTAACCTTCACTCATGCAACCTCTTTTCCTTCGGTACAGCGAAGAGTGGGAAAGTAGAACGCACGAGGAAGGCTCGTTGACATGGGTGGGAGAAAGGGAAGAGAGGGACCGGTCATGTGCCCCTAGCACGTGAGATGATTCACCGTTCCCCCGTGGATGGTTTTGTTTTGCGTGGCTGGCGTGGTTCATTTGCTGCGTGTTGATTTTCACGCACGATAGCTTCGCGGAAGTGTTTAACCCTTGAGCAAAAGGTAGCGCTTATCCGCGCTGTGGAAAAAGGTGACAAGCCGAAATCTATCATCGCCAGAGAATTCAACGTAGTAGCGTCAACGTTGTCGACAATCATGAAGGACAAGGATTGTAGGCCAAGAAGTGGAACATATTTGATTACAAATTGAGCAAGAGATGAGGACATGTAGGTTAAACAATGACGATAGAAGACCTGCAGAGTCGCAACTAGTAGAAGTTTAATGGAAGTAGTGCAGGTCTTCTGTCGTCATTGTTTAACCTACCTGTCCGCGTTTCTTGCTGCATTTGTAGTCAAATACGTTCTACAACCAACTACCCCCCTACAACCCGCTTGTCAAGAGTGGAAGATGATTTTGACATCTTCGCACGATTGTCACATGCCTGAAATACCACATCATTCTTCGGTGCCGCTATTTTGAAATTGAATTTGAAAATTTGATTGTTGCAAATTTCTTGCAAATTAAAAATACCAAGTGTGACGTTGAATTTCAGTCGTCAGCCAGACAAGAATGCAACAACAGCCCTGCAGCCCCAGACTTCTTATCCCCTTTTACGGGTGCGTGTCTTCTGATTACACCTTTTGAAAAGCGTAGGTTTCCCTTCGAGTCGCAGCTTAGTTCTACACTCTTACTAACTTCAAACTTTTTTTCCTGGGTGACGTACATTCATGTGCCCTGTTGCTTCGAAAAGTGTGGCAAGAAACAAAAACTTTCTGGTGCTGGCACCTTTTTTTTCTGCTCAGCAACATGAAAAAACATTGTGTAGGGTCTAGAATTTTAGGCATTTGACTAAAAATGCCTACATACGACATTTTCAGGGTTGCTTGCTCCTTTATCGAGTATGTTGAATTGTTGTCTTTTCTAACATTTTAAATGAGATAACGACCTTTCTTTTTAGAGGTGCAAGGGTGGGTGCGCCTTTCAGGCTCATACTGAGTGCACCATTTTACTTTTCGTTCCTGCGTGTTTGCACGGTTTCTTCTTCTTTTTTTTTTTTTTTTCGTTACGTTTCCTTAAGTATTTTGGTTTGCTAGAAGGGGTTCATGTACAATAGATACGGATATTTGGTCTCTCTTGGCCTTTCGAAAGATCCGAGGGTGGAAAGTTAAAAGCAGCACTCTGTATCACAGGGTTCTAGGCCGCATCAGCATGCGTATACAAGCAATCAAAGCATGTATGGTACTGTAGCCTTTTTTCCCTGGGTGCACAGAAGCATCAACCCATCTTCGTAGTCGGGGAGCTTATCGTACTTCATTGCGTAGCATTCAAAACGTGTGTGGTGTGGCACACACTGTACATCACAGAAGATTGACAGGCCTATTTTTGTATTTTATTGCCCATTTTGCTGTTCTTGAGGGCCCAATTGCCTTCCTAATTCCGTCGTTTGTAGTGCCTAATTTCCCGAGCCCTAGTCATGTGCAACGATATTACAAGACACTTTTGGGGATTCATAAATTTTTCTGTAAATTATCTGTCATTTAACTGAATTCTTTTACACCATATGCGGACAAAACAAAAAGAACAAAATGGTACATACTTCAAGAATTCAATCAGCTCGTCTTGGAGCTGCTGTTGCAGGACACATTGTGCTTTTGTTTCAAGTGACTCTCCATGAAGAAGCGGTTGTGCCATTTGGGAAAACTGAGGGAGCTCATACCATGGACATTCCCACACCTACAAGGAAAAATAGACATCAGCATGCGACAATTATTTATTTACTGACAGGTGCAGTGTTGACATAGTTCTGGAAATTGAGTATGCTAGCGATACATCTTCATAAAATACCGAAAAAGCAAAACGGCAGGGCAATACACATATACGACTCTTACTGGCCTTGAGGAAAGTCAACACTGAATTCAAATCAAGGTACGTAGTGTAAACACCTAGGTAAGCAGACGATACTCTGGTGGTGCCTGTATTTGTAACAAGGTCATGGGTAAAGCAAGTCATCAGATGGTATGACTAACTCATGCTCTGTTGGCTGCAGGATGAAGGCATTAATTTTTGGCCAGAACTCCCTCTTCACCATCACCTTTTTCCGCATGTACCTCTTGCAGTCTTTGGACATTACTTACACCAATCTAAGAAACTGTGCAGTTTCAGTTGACGAAGCTGCCATTATTACATCACCAGCATTGACAGCAACATTGTTGATAATGGCAGAAGTGCTACACAGTACATCAGTACCCAAAAAGTGTGATGGCAATACAGCTTAAGTAAGTCTGTTATTTACAGTACGGGACACACCTGAGTATTCATCTTGTTTCACGCAGTAGCCAAGCCATGGTGATCCAGCTCCATCCCAAAGACTCAATGATGTGTGCACTTGGTAGAGTTCACTTACAGAGTACGGCAGGTTCTTGAAATTGAAGTACTTTTTTTGATTTGGGCAGAGAATTTTTGGTCTCACAATGCATAGTCGAATGGTGTTTTATGGTACAAATTTTTTTCACCTGATCCACCAGGCGCACCAGCATGTGCATCTTTGGAATGAAACAAGATTCACTGTAACATTCAATGTACATCTGATTGTGGTGTGCCACTACAGATTCATCACAGGAGATGAGCATAGCTGCACTATCTGAGCAAGTAGGACAAGACTTTACAGGTTACTGTCCTCAGGCACACATTCATCCAAGATAAATGGGAGGTGGAGAATCAGTACAGCTGACGCACTAGCAGAAGTAACTAACAAGATATCTGCATCAAGGGACCGTAGATAATCACTGCTGCTTATGGTGGTATGGAACTGAAATTCACGCAAACACTTGTTTAGGGTCCTGCGGGTAAGAAAATGAGCAGTTCGCACACAGTACTGAAGGAAAAGTGAAATTTCTTTAACAACAATCCCTTCAAGCAAAATGTGCATGGGGTCAAAAAGCATATCAGTGGCCAAAGAGAAGTGCTTAAAACGTGTTAAGACTGAACCTCCATTCAGACCAAAGGATGTAGAAAGCTATCTCCTTTCTTTTTCATTTGACGCGTTGATTAACAGTTGCACCTGACTCTCGATTTCGGCATCAGTTCTCAGAGGGCATTGGGTATGGTACGCATACTTCGACATATCTGATGTCAGAACGTTGCATCTTCTACAGCTTAGACGTACACTTGGGCTGAAGACTTCCTTGAAACCTGCAATGTTATGGCATGCGAGGCTGTCTCCCATGAATGCAATTAGAGCGCCATAGTACAGTCCCTTCCCATTTACAGTATCAAGCATGAGACCATTGTTGGACATGCAGTTTACAGTTTCAATGCAGTCTCTTAGGAGTGACCTTACACGTGTCCTTACACGTGTCCCAACAAAAAGTCCTTAAGAATACCAGCTCGGGACAGGCTCTCACTCTCTCCAGACAACCATTTGTGAATATCTGGGTGTTTCAACAGGTTCGTGAGGCACTTCTTCATGGGGACGTAATAAGCTTTCATTCCATCTGACAGGACTACTTCCTTTGGTGGAACATAGATTCCACATTTTTTGTAAAATGCTTTTCGTGACTTATCAGATGATAACCCAGAGAGCTCATAGGCAATACCATTAATTCTCTACATAGTCAACATAGTCATAGTCATTAATTCTACTAACATAGTCAACAACTCCATCCATTTTTTTGTAGAGCGATGTCTCCCGTCTAGGGTCCGACACAAGTCGGAAACAAGAGCTACAGTGTTGTCAGACAAATCATCTTGGCAAGCGTCTGAATTATCAGCGTCTCCTTCATCCATGTATTCTGTGTCCTGTGAATCAGCGGCATTTCTGGGTGTACATTGACTGTGTCCAGGGCACGACACAGACAGTCTCGAAATGCAAGTGGCCACATGGTCTTTGTAACGCTTAGCGTACCTTATGCAAGTTCGGCAATATGGACAAACAAAGAAGCTTATCACGGAATCTGTGCATGTCTTAGAATGCAGCCTGAAGCGCTGGTAGTTTGGGCTCTCGAATCCACAGACACCACAAACATTTGGTACCTTTTTCACTGAAGATTGTGCTGTTGGGGTTTGCTGAGTCTCTTGCGCATTCTCAATAGGGGCCAGCGGGAGAGCCTGCTGATTGGAGGGCTGTCACTAAGAATACACCCCTGATCTGGAATTACACGACATGGATCATGAACCTCAAAGTACTTGTGGTTACAGCCTGACGTGACCACCGTGCATGAATACAAACCTGATATGGGTGTCGCACAATGGGGAGCAGGCTCCAAGATCACTGGCAAGGCACGTCGCGCGTCACATTCAGCACCTCAAGCAAATTGCAGTTGTTAACAGCTTTAACCACACTGACGATATCTAACAAGGTACACCTCACCTTCTGCAGAAGATGGGTGACATTCTTTGCTTGCAAATGTGTCCGCACACAACAGACCTAGAGAAAATCGAGCTGTGTAAGCTTGCGGGAGAACAGTTGATAGTACAGCATCAAAGCGCGAACTGTGCCATAACAGAGCCACAGCCGAGAAGTCGAGAGCCGAGCAGAAAACGCGGGCTGACGCGGGTTGCAGTCGGTTACGTAACGTACGGCGCAGAAGCAGAAGCGACACACAGTGAAAGCGAAACCAGAACTTTCTAGATGTATTTACGCAGGGTTTGAGTTGTATTGTCGCAAAGTCTTGCGACTTATTCAACAAGCACACTTCACGGTTCATGAGGCACACATATTCAACGGGCACACAGCAGCAGGCACACAAATTATTCAAGAGGCACAAAGCCGTTACATGGCGATGTCACGGCTTTGTACCTGCTGAAATTTGTCGATGGAGGGCCTCGTGCCTGCTATTTGAAAACTGTTACGGCTGGTTCCAGACGGTTACGCCTGTGTACCGGCTCGTTCTGAGATGACTTTTTGAGCCGGCACATGTCCGTCACATCATTTAGAGTGTACCTGTAAGTTGTGCTGGTCCAAGTGCAAAAGAGGAAGTGCCATCTACTGAGAGGAAATTTTTGAGGTAAAGACAGAGAATTTGATACACCAATGCCACAAAAACTTGTATAAAGTAAAACCTTGTTATATTGGAAAATGCGTTGTCCCCACATTTACCTTCAGCAGGTGGTGAGCAGACACTGTCTTGGTTATCTGGTTTCTTCTCCCCCTCTTCTTGTGTTACCTGCTGAATTTCTGTGAGCATTTCATCTCGTGCAGAACTGCATGAAACTGGCGAGTTTTCTGTTGCAGAAACCATTGGAGAAAACACATGGCATAAAAATACGAAATTAGGTACAATGTAATTAACACAAGCTATACAGCAGCAGGCCATAACACAACTTCAACTCCAAGACCTGCAAAGCAGCACAACAGCTTTTCGCTGAAGTCTATAAATGTTGTCCGCTAGATAGAACTTACTGGCATCCGTGCTGAAGTTCTGTTACACATCACCAAGCACAATAACAACAAGTGGGCATAGAGAAATGAACTTACACAGAAATCAATTTTCAACATGTAAAGAAAGAGCATATACCCAACAGCTGCAATGTTGAATTCGACGACGTTCTCCGTTGAGCATGGCGACGGATTCAGCCGACGAGGTTGGCCAAAAGAAAAACGGCCTTGAGTTCGTGACAGGGGCTGAAGTATGCCCCTTAAAGCTGATGACTTCCCACTCCTAGCAGGGGTGCCCCCAGCAGGTGCCTCTAATACATTGGGAGATCCATAGAAAGCAGAAGGTTGACGGCCGGATTTGCCAGAAGCTGCATTACGGACGATGGCCCAGCTTTGCAATTAAACGCTGAGAAAACTGTTGGAAGCATATATGATTGTGCAGTTATTCCTGCGATTATATGAAGTGCTTTTCAACTCTATGCAGGAGCCATAAGCAACATGCAATGATGCTTACTGCAACACTTACCTGTCTTCCTGTCACACTCATTCTCCACCGACTGACAGTGTGAAGTGTATCGGCTTTTGTCCAGACGCCGTAAGGCTTGCGTGTAACTGTCTGCATAGAAATAATGCAGGGCAGTTAGCTAACGCAGTAGCAGAAGCAAAAATTTCTGCCGACAACTTACCACACTTGCTTATGTGCCTTGCTGGGCAGATAAGCCATCCACTTTGTGGCGGTTTCCCACCTTTAACTGCAGCTGAAACCTTGTACTTCGTCCAGGTTTTTGGCGGCCACATGCATAAGGGTACCATTTCCCGCCAGCCATGAGGATGGCACGACAGCTACAGGTTTCTCGTGTGGAAACTCCACAACCGCAAACTTTGCCATGCTGACCCTGAATAATAGAGACTGTTAGGTGCCTCATCCTCTTATGTCTAAGAGCCTAGCCAAGTGAATGCATGCGTAACAAAAGCAAAATTTGTGAAAAAACTATTAAAAAGACGTAGCAAAAAATTTCAGAGGTCCTTCTTTTGAATCTCGAATAATAACATTTTAACTGAAGCCAACATCGTACACATGTACACACACTGCGGCGAGACAGACATAATGCCTCATCATGAAGCAACGTAACAACATGACCTCTAACCTAAATCTCAAGCAACGACACAGTCTCTCGCCATGAGGCGATGCAACAACATGTCTTGATGTAACCAGCCAAGCACCGACACAGTTTCTCACCACGTGGAAACATAACATGACCTTGTCTAACGTAGCTGTCAAGTACCGACAGTCTCTCACCTTGAGGTCACGTAAGAACGTGACCTGCTTCCCCTAAATATACAGTCACTGCTTTGGACAGGTGGATTCCATACAATAACGGTTCCATTTGCTGAAACCAAAGTAACAGAAACGACGCTGTGCGTGCATAATATATGAACTAGTCAGCGAATGATACTATAAAATAAAAAATGATTCTGATAACGTCTTACGAAACGTAAATGACCCAATTAATGCGTGCACAGCCAGATTGTCTACCATCAAAATCGTCGCCCCATTCATTTCGTGCACGAGAAACCTGCTCAAATTAGAACACCATGTGAAACTTTCACAGGAATTACACTAATTCCATAGGAAAGCTATATTGCAGTCCGCGTGTGTGAGTGACCAGGGCGATCGCCAAGACAAGCTTGGAAATGTTCAAAATAACAAAATGAAGACGTGGCGTTTCACGTTCGTCATGCACCTCTCGGCGTTCAGTATCTTGTTTTTCGCTAGGTGCCTAGGATATCTTATTTCCCATTGGGTGCTTAGGTGAGCATTAAGAAGGAACAATTGAAACTCCCTGTGCAAACAGCAAAATTTAAAGATTTGTGTATGATGCATTTTGCTTAAGCACACCATGCGGTTTCAGAACACAGTGGAACACAAAACTAGCGTTCCATGCAGCTAAAGCGAACAAGAACGATGAGTGCCGAAGCTGTTCTGCACATATGTTCACAGTACACTATACGTCCGAAACACTTACGAAAGCTTTGAGTCCTCCTCCTTCTTGTTGTAGGTGATGAAATGAGTCAGTCAAAGCGCGTCTATCAGTCAAACATGGGCGCCAACCAACACGTCCCAGAAAATGAGCCAGTCAGCCATAACATGCACAGAGAAAAACCCGCGCGCTGTGGCGGCGACACTGTATAACGGTGTTTAAATGCGAGTTAACTTTTTGGGAAGCACAGGGATTTTGAGAAAAAAAAATCAACAAAGAAGAAACGAAAATAAAAAAGGCAGAGACATGGTTAGGTCTCCCTACTTCTAACCATAAACGTAGTATCCATCCAATTATTTGTTGAGCTGTTGAGAATGACATGAAAATATGAGCCTGCATTTTGGCTAACGCAGTAGTCGCTATTGTGTAATCCAGACCACAGTATAGATGGTTGTATTTTGTGGATCAAACTCAAGTGTGGAAAAACGCAATTCCTTACCTTACCTAACCTAACCTAACCAGATTCTGGAACATAAAGGCATTGTGCAGAAAGACACCTAACCTAACTTGCAACAAAACTCAACAAAAGTAGCAACAAAAGTAGCTCTTTTTGGCGCTAACCGCTGTCGCAAAACCCTGCACATACGATATTGTCCGCACGTCCAAGAAAATAACGGATATGTTTTGCCAGGGATAAAATAGCACCCACTGTGAAGAAATAAACAATAGTAAAACAATAAAAAATGAGCAGCACCGGTTGGGCTTGAACCTGCAACTTTTCATCCACTGCCAGGTTCTCTAACCACTACGCCACCCTGATCTCGACTTCAGGGTTTATTTTGCAGCTACTAACCATATGGTCCGGTCTGGGTTCGCTGTACAAAAGTAAACGGACGAACATGTCAACAGAATGTCATTGCGTTTGGCTGAAGTTGCTTCCACATGTTTCGACTTCCTTAGTATTTCGTAACTTCTGTGTGCTAGAGCGCTTTCGTGGGTTTCACGTGCAATGCCAGATTTGCTATTACGCGTTAATGGCTAGCGAACTGCTACCGCTTCTTCTAACATTGCTTCAATTGCCACAAGCGTGGTCAACAACAGCGAGCAGTTTCAACCCCCCCCCCCCCCGCCCCACAACCACCACCACTACCACCTTCTCAGCTGTTGCGCGCCTGGTACAGCTCCAGCTGATCAACGCCTGTCAACACAAGCATGGATCGTGTGACGTCGAGATGGAAACGAAGTAGAAATGTCAAGACTACATGAGAGACGCTCTTGCGGGATATCGAAACGTCTTCGTCACCTGCTTTGCCTGAACATCATGCACAAGAAGTTGCACTCATATCAGCTAGCTGTGTTCATGCAAGAACGGTCGATGAAGAAAGTGAGTGTGGTAGCTACAAAGCACAAAGTCCGACAGCCATAGCAGCAGCTAGTACAGACTCGAGCTGTGACAGTGAGACACCGTACACAAGTACGGACAGCGAGGACTTGAGACTGTCTCACGTGGAGGGGACAACTGATTATGAAGGTACGCAATTTTTCTTTCAGCGAGTGGCAGTGGTCCATGTTAGAGTAACAAACAGAAGTCTGCAAGCTTGTTGCTGGGCTGCGAAGACGACGGCATGCATCTCAATGTAATGCTGCATTCGGCTTCGCAACAATGTGTTTTTCAGGTGATGGGCAATTCTTCTGTATGATACTTTTATATATATATATATATATATATCCTCCAGAAAGCTGGAAATATACAAATCATCAAATGTAAATTATTACTGTATAGCTCATCTGTATAGCTGTATATAGGGATTTCATGGCTTAACTACCTTTTATATTTGATCTGCATTGCACTACTCTGTTAGCCCTAAATGAATGTTCACCTTTTATTTCTCTTTCATGCATTCCAGATAATCACTCTGAACCGACTCCAGGAAGTGAGGCTTGTGAAGACTCATCTACAAATGATCTGCATGACGACCTACGAAGCTTCTATGCAACATTTCATCCCTCCCACATTATGTTTAATGCAATAATTGACATTTTCCGGCGCCACTGCCACGACCTTCCTCGAGACTGCCGGTCAATATTTCAGACAGATCGAAAAACAAATCTGAACGCAAAAGGATCTTTTGCGCACTTCGGATTGTTGGACGGCATCAAAGGAGCTTTGACGTTTGAAAAAATTCCTACAAATACAAAAATTACAGGCAAATGTGGATGGCTTGCCATTGTTCAAGTCTTCTGGAAAGTCCTTCTGGCCCATTTTATGTAGAGTCACAAACTCTGCAGGCAATGACACTTTCATGGTGAGCCTATATTGTGACACCGGGAAGCCCAAAAACTTGCAAGAGTGTCTGCATCCTTTCCTTGAAGGACTGCATAACTTGATTCGAGAAGGATTCATTTACAAAGGTGCCCATATAGAAGTTAAACTCACGGTTCTAATCTGTGATGCCCCAGCAAGGAGTTTTCTCAATCAGATTAAATCACACACTGGGTACTACATATGCGACAAGTGTATTCAGAAAGGGCTATACAACAACCGAAGAGTGACGTTACCCGAATTGAATGCACACAGAAGGACATATATGTCATTTCGACAGCAACAACAGGCAGAGCACCACATAGGCACCTCTCCTTTTATATCACTGGACTCATCAGCCAGCTTTTCCAAGCAGACTGCATGCATCTTGTTTGCCTCGGTGTTGTGCGAAAACTACTCGTAATGTGGGTTCGAGGTACCCATCCACACTGCCTCAGTGCAACGCAATGTAGGTTATTAAGCGAACATTTGAAGGCATGTGCAAAGCATTTTCCATCTGTGTTTTAGCGTAAGCCACTGGGCATAGAGGAATTGGAGCGGTGGAAGGCGACAGAATTTCGGAGCTTTTTGTTATACATGGGGCCTGCAGTACTGAAACATTTGCTTCCCGTGCAAAAATATGAGCACTTTCTTTGTCTCCATGTTGCTATCAGACTGCTGGCTTCCACTCAGTTTTGTTCACACTACAACAGCTGTGCCAAAGAATTGCTCACAAATTTTGTTGGAGACTTTGCTGACATCTATAGCAAGGACAACGTACACAACCTGTGGCATCCTGCAGATGATTGTTTGACACATGGCGCCCTGGATTGCTTTAGCGCATTCCCTTTTGAAAATTTCCAAGATGTCAAAGCTCAAGAGAATCCTAAGGTCAGGAAATCGACCTTTATCACAGATTAGCCGGAAACTTTCAGAAGGGGTGTTGGTACGGCTTTCCAAGAAGAAAAAAAACTTGTTGGCTACTGTTATCTCAAAGGTATATCTAAACGGGTAGCGAAAACAAGAGAAAATATCAAATCAGACCCATCGGCAAGGCTACCATCATTAGGCGCGAACGATCCTGGGTGTTGCTAGTAGAGGTACGACCGTAAACAAAAAAAAACAAAAAAAACTTTACAACAAGGACATGGCTTGTGTGTGTACTAATAGGTTATTCATAATTTCAATGTAGAAAAAAATTTCGGTTGCCCCACTCGTGTACAAATACGAAATCATCACCATCCGAGTTCATTTCCATATCCTGCTCCTTTGCGCATATGTCACAGCGGGCGTGTTTATTCGTGTATCTCTGTATCCGTGCCGTGTGTCTGTGCATTGCAATGCAGAGTTCGTACACTTTTTGGGTTAAACAGGAAGCGACGTTCACATTTGATTAACACGTGTGAACAGATGAATACAATGCATCTCCTGTTGAGGGCCCCGCGAAAAAAAATTTTCGTCATGGGATGAGCGGCCATCATAGCGTGAGTGTTAGCAGGAATCAGCTGTGCACCAACGATGCATGTGATGTTTTGTTGCATAATGGCCACTCATTGAAGAAATGCAAACCTCGTGCAACGTGTACGTATAGCTCTAGGTGAGAAATGAACCTTAAGGGGACCTTCCTAATTTCTGTGTGGTCATCACGATGCCCCTCTGCTTGGAGTTGTCAAAATCTGTGATAACTGTATGTATTTCGAATTGACATGTTTCATTAAACCTGACATGATTTATTTTCAGTGTTCTCGTCTGGTATTGTTGCCTGGGTGACGAAAAGGAAATACAACGCAAACGAAGCGACCGAATGTAAACGTCTGATTATGCACTACTTATTATTCATATTGATGACGTCATCTCTGACGCCATTTATTTACAAACGTAGTAGTCCGCGCAACGGATGGATGGCGCTGACCGTCTCTATCATGGTGTCATTCTGAAGACACAGGGGCCTATGGGAGTTGCGCTACCTATTTAGATATACCTTGTTATCTCCTCGATGGAACGACACATGTCGTTGTCCAGGCAGTAAATGACACTGACGCAGGTGTTCAGCTGTTATCTAGAAAGAGCAGCTTTATCTCAGTGCCATTGCCATCAGCTGAGATGAATATTTATATTTGCAATCGTTCAACGTCTCACCGTATCTGTTCTTTTCAGTCTGTCAATGCATCTAGATAATGTGTACGCCTGCCTTAGAAGGAGCACTGCGTTGTCTGCATATTATAGAAGCATCAAACATTTTCATTTCATCAGTTAGCTTATGTTCTGTAGGAGGCACGGTTGTCAAAAAATCAGCACTCCGTGATGTACTCCATCTCAAATGTTGCATGGCTATTTCTTTTGAGTAAAAAACACGTGCAGCACATGGTCCACCTTCAAATACAGTATTCGCACAACACTTTCAAGCGCAACGCAACTGAGCCAAGATAAGCCTTGGAACTACTCAGAGGGTTTTAGCTATCCATGTCCCCAACAGTACAATTGGTTTACGGTACCGTATGTTACATTGCATTTTTCCTGTATTTATTAAACTGTGGTACGTAGCACTTACATGCATTTGCTTATAATAATTTAAACGAACACACATGTGTACAAGTAGAAGTGTAGAAGCTATATATATACTCTAGCGTTACCCATACCTGATGCTATGTGCCGAGTGCGCCAATATGTTGCAGAAACGTTGAACGTTCACTGATCAATGCAAGAAGTCAGCGACCGAGCTGCCTAGTGCCTTGCAGTGGCAAAAGCTATAATATTACAAAGTAGCTGCATGGTCACAGCTACAAACAATGGGGTGCTTCTGTCTAGGGGAGTTTATTGCTCTGCCCCGTCCTTCATAGTGTAAATCAATAAACATGCTTCTGAATCTAGCTCATGCATTTCTGCAAGAAAGGAGAAAGAGCATTTTTAAATCCACTGTCATAAAAAATAATTATCATGTGATAAACTCTAGCGCAGCTCCTAAACGGTGGTCAAGCAACTTCGGCATTTCCAATGGTCACCAAATAAAATGATCATATTCTTTGAACCACAACATCTTGATTTGAAAAATGATGAATGGGGAGTTTCATAAGTGTTTCAGCCACATCATAAGTCAATCGCTTTCATACCTAAAAACCTCCAGTTTTCAGCTAACTGCTTGAAAAATCACTGCGATTAATATTTCTGACAAACAACCTCAATATAACAGTGAAACATTGCCTTACCGTACGAAGGGTGTTGCCTCAGGACAGAAGCCACCGATATTTCGAACAGACACTGTTGTTCTTCTGGGCACCGTCCTCATCATTGGCATGGTACTTAAAGGGTTAGGTGTGACATGTTAAAGGTTCATGCGAATTGTAGTTCTGCTTCATTTAGTTCCTATAAACATGTGGTCGTTATAACATGCGATATTGCAAGGCGGAGAGTAAAACATCTGTCAGTGACGTTCTCAACATTTTGAAAAAGCGCGCAAAAAAGTTGCAAAAAGGCGCCAAGCAGCATGCACACATTCTGGCAATAGTGGGTGAATATCGGGTATAGCGGGCGAATATACCCATTATTTTGCCAATATTGCAAGAGTACGGGTTATATTGGGCCGGTATATCAGTCTTTCAGACAATACTGGGAAACCACCGGGCATCCCGGCCCGGTATACCCGGCATCTAGCCTATATTGGCTGAATACTGGGTATAACTGGCCGATATGCACAATATTCAGCCAATATCGGGAGGACATTAACAATACTGGTCCAATATTGGACCGCTTTTGCCAATATGTAACCAATATTGGGCCAATTATTTGTGCTGCCTGGGCAACGCCGAGCGAATATGGGCCCAATATTGTGTGCTGCTTGGGTGGTTGTGGCTCATGCAGTGGCATGTTGGGAGAAGCAGAAAACGTTTCTAAACCGAAGAGAAATATTCTGAGGAATGTATTGTGGCGCACACCTCAATGTTTTGCCGCTGTTTATTTTATCTATCGTAATGGCCATTATCTCTTAATGACCCTTACTCAAGCGGTGTAGCAAGCTCGTAGTGAAACTGACATTCGCTTGGTTAGAGTGCACTTCACAAAAATGACACTAAATTAGCCCGTGTGAAAGGGGTATTACTTGCAAATTTCCATGAGTTGTGCGCTGTTCTTTTTTCTTCTGCTCTGGTGGTAAAGTGAATGTTGGGACTTTATGCCATACAACAATGAGCGGTGCTCTATTTGGTCCATTTGCTGTGATGGAGCTGTTGGTGAGGACGTGGAGATGTGGAAACATTGTCGTGCCTGCTTATTTTCCTCTCATGCGTCAATGCATTCATTGAGAGCTGTTCTGAGCACAATTATATTCCAACATTCAGCATGCATCCAATCAGTACTTGAGAAATAGCTAGCCAATATTTGATACAACTTGACAAGAAACAACAAGGAAGAAATTAAGAGTCATTATGTAGAGACTGACTTGTGCCCTGTTCGTAACACAAAACGTTGTCACATAGGAAATGTTGCTCTGAACCAGAAAGTACTTCCCTGTCGCCGTCGATATTGGATGTCATGGTGTTGAATATGCGAACACTTACGTGCAATAGGTCGATCACACAACCGTATTTATTGTAATCAATTGGCCCGAACAAGCGAAATGGAAACCAGTAGATCCCTTTTTTCACCACAACTGACGTCACACTACCTTCATCACTGAAGCCACAATGACGGCTGCTGCCAGAGTCCATGCTGGATACTTCAGGCACCCAGCACTCTTGCTTTTGTCGAATTCACAGTCCAATGTCGACGTACCACACAGATTTGCCATTATCTTCTTTTTCTGCTCAAGAAAAGATGCGCTGAATTCATCACCGCATCGTTTGTCCTTTAGTACTTCCGTAACGCAATTCTTGCGGTATTCCATGGAACTGGGAAAGACAGATTTGACATAAAGAGTAAATTAAGCTGTTAAAGTCTGGCATAGCGTTTTGCAAGGTTGTAGACAGTATTAAACATAATAAGCAGCGCACAAATCTTCTGCTATAGGGTGCGGCAAACTACGTAAAAGAAGGGTAAAGAAAAACAGTAACGGTGGTGTCCGTGCTGACGCAATGAGTAGAGCGACAGCTATCGTTGAACTACTAAGGTAATGTGGGGATAATTGTAGGCAATGGTTAGCAGATATGGGACAATTGTAGGACCTCAACCGCAATGAGTCACGATGATGTAATGCTAGAGGGGATAACGCGCGCTGCGTTTGGCGTGAAGAAATAAGATTATCATACCGTTGCCTATGGCAAGTGCCTCGAGTGCATGATGCATACATAGCACTGATTTTTTGTCGTGTATATCGAGAGTCATTGATTTGAATGATCTGAAAACATTTATATGGAACCTGCGAGGATAAGCACAAGCCTAACTGCAATGCCTAGACAAATGCCGCAAACATAGGAAATCCAAGAAAGACTGTTCCTTCTGTTCTCCGTTCGGCTGGCCGACGCCACGGCTAAACAGCACGTCGCTATCCCACCTAGGCCGTCTCGCTTGTAAGAAATAACAACATAGCATTCCTTCCTTCCTTATTATGGGTTTAGAGTGGTCAAGGCCGCAAGCTGCCTCGTGATCGCCTCACTCAGCAAACACGGCCGGTGCTACGCCTTACTAGGCACTCCTCCTTTCTCAGTCGCATCATCTAAAACGGTGTGGCAGGCATGCGCCAGCGAAGGAGGAGGAGGAGTCAGATTGACAACCCTGTCATAAACGCCTCTGCGTCTATGGTTCACGTGGCGCCATCTATCGCCCCAGCTGAGTTTTATTTGTCATCTTGAAAAAATCACCATGGGCGCTGTCTGGAAGAGATCGAACACGAAGTGAAAGTCGCAATCAGCTTCTGCCATGAACTCGATCGCTAGGGAAGAAATGCCAAAACGCGAACGACGTGAAAAATTAATCAGGAGAACGACGAGGAACAGCATGTAAAAGTGGATTTGATTGTAAATGATAAAATACGGACTTATCAGGAAAAATTAGCCGCCCAGCAATTTCGCTCAAGTTCCTCACTCCTTTCATACTCTAGAATTTCATCGACAGCCTGAAGCATCGCGAAGAAAGCGGACCCCAACTACGACTTCTACGACGAGATCTACAATCTACATTCCTCGCCAGCTAACATAGAAATGCTTCTAACGTCAAATTATGAGCGGAATTAGACAAAGACAGTTAACTTGAAGCCAGTCAGATAGAGACGACATCAGAAATAATAAAGGATTCACGACTCCCTTTATTGCGCAAGAGGCAGAGTGAGGAATAAAAAAAACAAGTGGGTTGAAGCGGCGTAGTTGGTTGAAGTATACGTTAAAGTAAAAACTGTAAAACTGCAGGCCTATCTTTCGCTTGTCCGCGTCCCTTCGATGTAGTTTTAACTTTCAGGGATAAAGTTTACAATTTTAACTTCGGGAAAGGCAACGTGGCCCGAAAATCTACTGCATGAGCTGCTCAAAATATTACAATCGAAAACACGGAATACCTGCTTTAAAAAGATATACACGAGGCCGAGGAATGGAAAAATGCGAACGTCAAGCTAACATCCTACGAACATCCGACAGCTGGCTAACCTTTTCAGAGACTTTCATCTTTCATTTCTTAGGCAATTTGAGGCTTTGTATGTGTTTGTCCTTCTGTGTTGTTCCAGTCTTAGAACATCAGTTCTCTCAGGATCAAGATATCATGTAAGGGCAAAGATAAACCGGAAGAAGCTTTCTGCTCATCAGTGTATCAATAGCCCTTAATCGCAACGTATATGAGAAGGTACTGAGTATTTAGCTTAACTCCCCCCCCAAAAAAAAAACAAAAAAAACAAACAAAAAAAACAGCTAGGAAGCTGTATATTGATGATGAATGATGTAGTGGCCAATTTGTCTACATTCAATGGCGCAAGAATCCACTACCAATGATTGCAACTGATCTTTTTTCTTCCTGGTCACAGTGAGCATGGGAGCATTACCAGAAAAGTGCAGTCTGGAAGAGCATTGGACCATAATCAAGTTCCTGTTTCTCTAAGGGAAAGGTGCGGAACACATCCATGATGAAATATAACGAAATTCGGATGACACTGACCTCTCACATATGCAACAGTTAAACGTTGGGTTGTCAATTTTTAAAACATTTCGGTGTTGAAAGAAACCCAGAAACCTGTTGTGAGAAACCCACTGGTATGTCTGGGGAGGGGGGGGGGTTCTCTCTCTGTGCCGGCAAATGTCAGCCAAAAGTATTGCTATTATATATATCAGGGAAACTCACGTGAGGGAGTTGCTGCCATTATCGACAACGACTTGGAAATGATAAAGCTTGAAGCACAGTGGATCCCAAAATTTTTGACAACCCGACAAAATACGGAATAAGGTCGCCTATTCCATCCCAATCCCATTCCAATGAATCGAGATTTGTAATAATTCCACTCCTTTCAATTCCTCTGATTGAAACCGTATGGTCAATCCCCACTCCTGGGATCCATTCCATTCCTCTGACAGGTTCAGCCAATTTATTCCAATTAGATTCCACGCTCTCATAAATCTGGAATGATTCCGGAATCATTCCATCTCCGGAGTGGCAACTCCGCAACTTTGGTGGAGACATCGGTGACTGTTTCAGAACATCTTGCAAAAGATTAGTCATGCTTCCACGCTGCAAACTTTTCGCACCTTTAAAGGTTCGCGCCGTGCACATCAAACTTGGTTGCCTAACATTGTACCTCCAGGCTGATATTTTACAAAATTCAGGAACCATTACAAAAGATCAGGTGTCTGTGCAAATATTGCTTTCGTTATGTCTTAGATACTGTAGATACGCGCTAATGCTTATATGCGTCGCTACCGATATTCCAGCACGTGCACGTGTGTACTATACTGTCCAACAATGACTGAATTTTTGGAGGACAGGCGACATGCGACTAAAATAGTGCTAAACCGTACTTTATTATGTTGTTACAACAATTACACCGGAAAGGGCGTGCGCCATGCACATTATTACTCCTTTAAATGTGTGAAAACGGCCACAGTGCAGGACAAACTGGTAGCTGCTCACGGGGAACTATTCGCCCAACCTGACTCCTTTTGAATATCATTTGTTCCCCAATCTAAAGAGACAACGAATTGAGAATCTTCCGGAGGCAACTATTTCTGCAAATGTGGTCTCACCAGCAGTCGGGAGAATTTTATTTGCAGGGACTTTTGCGGGACAGATATCGGGATTGACTTCCGGGGGGAAATGTAGAATAGTGTGGCAGTTAGGGCTTCCTAGCTCAATCTTTTTTTTTTGTTTCGGGTAAGGCTCAGTACTTATCAAAGCAAGGAACACTGGGTTGGTAGAATAGTAGTAACACCCTTTTAATACTGCTATGTACAACGAAGTTGCACCACATGTGCGTGGTTCCCAGTCCGGCTCCAGTTCCGAAACAGAATGATCTTTTTCACAACACGAGCGCGGCGGATCTCAATCCTCTGCTTCTTGAGCTGGCGCCACTACAAACCTCCCCGTTAAGTTGATCCGTACCGCTGTGCCGGACGACGATTTCGAGCAGGGTATCTTCGGGACTGATGTACTGGTTGAGTGTCCTCATCAGCGGCCAAGGTAGACTCAGCGTTCCCACCTGTTGTTGCAGGTTCGACTCCATGTGACCAGTCGATATCCGGCAATTCGGGCAGACGCGGCTTGATGTCGTCAGCATGCATCTTGTGCTGTTTCAGATCCTCCGTCATGACCTGATGTGTTGGGCCGCCCGAACAGCGAACAATGGTGCCCCGAAGCCAGTGGTTCTTCCAAGACTTGTCCTTCACCCAAATTTCGTCGCTGGTGGCAAGTTCCGCAGTCTTGTGCAAGAGTCATAATTGCGCTTTTGACGATCTCTCGCTGGAGACAAGGCGTTTGGATGGTTAGGGCGCGGAAGGTCCAGCTCTGTACGGTAGGGCCTCTTCTTAAGCATTACGCACGGTGGCTGTCCGGTTGTTGCGTGAGGCGTTATCCTGTAGTTAAGCACAACATGCTTAATTTCTTTTGCACTGTCCCCCCCCCCCCTTCCTTCTGACGGCGAAGGAAGCCCTTCAGAGTTCGCACAAGATTATCAGCCTGTCCGTTGGACTTAGGGTGATACGGCGGAGTCAAGATGTGTTTAATTCCAAGGCGATCCAAGAAATCTTTCAACGCTGCCGAAATGAACTGAGGTCCATTATCGCTAACCAGCTGGAAAGGGAGGCAGCGAATATGTCCTCAAGGGCTTCTATTGTGGCTGAAGCTTTGGTAGACCTCATCAACTTCCCCTCGGGCCACTTGCTGTACGCATCGATTACCACTAGGTAAGTTTTTCCGCCCAACTCTGCCAACTCAGCGTGAAGGCGATACCACGGTTCTTTCGGAACCTCCCATTGGTGAAGAGGAACTGGAAGTTGTTGATCCGAAGAAGCGGCACATGCTCCACACCACTGACAAGTCAGCTCAATGTCATTGCCCATTCCTGGCCACCATACATAGGAGCGCGCCAACATCTTCATTTCTGTTTGCCCAATGTGGCCATCATGAAGTAGGCTGAGGACAGTGTTGCGATGCTGGGACGGGACGACAACGCGCATGCCCCATACGATGCAACCCTTTTCTGTTGTCAGCTCAGTGTTGCGCAGGTAGTACGTTGAAGCTCGGGGTCCCGTTCACGAGAAGGCCAACCTTCTATGATGTAACGGTAGACCTTATGTAGACGGTGTAAGAATCCGGTCTGAAGCAATGGCGTTGGCAATTGCAGACGCTTTCAGCAGAATTTTATCAATACCTACTGAGAGGACGGAAGAGAACATTCGGCGATCCAGTGCTCCCAACAAGGAAGTCGTCATCCGAAATCGCAGCATCGAAATCAGGTTCCGGGCCTGGGCCGTTGGCTTGTACTGAATGTCAAAACTATGACCAAGCAGGGTCAACGCCCAGCGCTGCATTCTGTTCGCCGCTGTGACTGGAATTCCTCTCTTTGAGCCAAAGATTGACGTCAGTGGTTTATGGTCTGTATATAAGATGAATTCCCTTCCCGCAGATATTGGTGAAACGTCTTAACACCGCATATAATGGCCAGGGCTTCCTTTTCAATTTGGGCGTAATTTTTTTGAGCCGACGTCAACGTGTTAGAAGCATGGCAATGGGCTTGTCTTTACCGTTGACTTTATGGTAAATCACTAAATCACTGCGCCAACGCCTAACGAGAAAGCGTCAGCAGCCATGTAGACAGTTTGACTAGGGTAGAAATGCGCCAAGGAATCGATGGACGTGAGTCGACGTTTAATCTCCTTGAACTCCTGTCTTGTACAAATTATACGCCGAACTTACTGCAGAGCGATTACAAATCAAATGCTGCAAAATCCTATCCATCCAATCCAATCCAATCTCAACGGTTTTCGTAAGGAAATAGTAATCGAAGAGTAATCACAGAAACATGGCAGCGTCTATGTGATGCCAACGGGGATGAGACTGTCACTGTCAGAAAAAGGGTGGAGCAGTTACACTTTTTAGGAGGTAATAGCTGTCGCATACGTTGTGCCTAAAAGGCTGCAAAGTTCTACATGCTACGTACGAACGATAAAGTTACCGTACGCCTTTTTGTCGCAGTGTGGATATGTGATAATTTCTTTTGACACCCTTTTGCACACTATCAGACGCTATGTTGACCTAGGTGGTAACGATGGAAGTTACCACCTTTTCACGTCCTTTTTTCTTAGAGTGTGGTTCGAGTGTTTGAATGGCACAGGCGATTCATGTCGCGCAGGGAGTCGGTGAATGATGACGAGACCGCGCCGGGACTCGAGCTCAGGAAAACAAAAACCGTGACAATGCAAAACCACACGCAGCTCTAATGGTGATGATGAGACACCACGTCCTTCCACATCCCTCCTACTCGCCTTGCATCTCACCGTGACATCCACGAGAACATCCAGGCTAATAGACTCGCCACGCCGATGGGGATGACCATCTTCTCAGAAACAGGAATTTTCCACCTGCTTCCAGGATTCCAGGAAACGCAGAAAAAAGTGCCTTCACTGCTGAAGTGACTACTTCGACGGTGGGAGAGGTCATTAGCTGATAGCCGGGTCTCGGAACTTTGAGGACAAATATAGTATTTCCGCGTTCGTGGTGTCCCCTCCTCCGCGTTGTGTTTTGGTGCTGCTGCGCCTGACGTTTCAACTATGCAGGGTGTTTCAAGTAAAATGTCACAAAACTTTATTCAAAAATCCAGCTGTCCGAAAATTATACAACGAACGTCGTTTTTCTCAGAGGAGACTTTGCCGCGACTAGGCAGCATTTTTTTTTTTTGAACTCACGAGTAATTCAATGTTCCGAATTTGAATTTCGCGTTTTTTTTTTCGGAACTCAAATTTGCCGAGTCAACCTCGCTTTTTTTTCATAAACAGAAAGCACATGTCGGATTTACCCCGTTCCATTGCAAATTACATTTATTACCACAATGGCAATACCAGAAAAAAATTGTGAAACCGTTCTTTCGAGGGACGTAAAGTCCCGTCCGCGCTCAGACGTCCGAAAGCAGCGATGCGAGTAGGTCGTGGGTCTGCCCTTTTACTTTTCTTTTTCATGCTTCTGTTGATTAAGCCAGCTTGGTTACAAAGTTATCCAATAGAAGAGCGAGACAAAAAAAAAAAAACAGGAAGGAGCATGTCACAGTTTTTCTTCCGCCACACCTCACAATGAACCTAGAACCGAAGGCGGCCGACATCTGCGCGCCCCGAAACGAACGTTATTCTTCTTCCTTTTTTTTCTATCATCATTGTAGCCGTAACTCTCTTTTGCAACGAAATGGGGTAACTCCGACATGCGGTTTCTGTTTATGAAGAAAAAAACAACAACAAAGACACACACGCGATGTTGGCTTGGCTTCAATTTCCCTTTATTTAGAATTGATAAAAGTGCTCCGAAGTCGTGGTAAAACCCCTTCCGAGGTAAATAGCATTGGAAGCATACAGTTCGAAGAAGGTTATCTTTAAATATAACTTTGAGACACGTTACGTGGAAAACTCTGCGTATTAAATACCCCAAGTTTCACTCCAACGCTACACCTACAATGAGAACAAAACAAGGTACGCAAAACAGCATGAACTGGCTTCGAAAACTGAACAAAAAGGAAACAAGAAAAACTCTAAGTATTGCACCTGTCTTGGCCCCCTTACCAGGCTTACGAAAATGTGAAAAAGGGTGCTGAAAAACGAGCACTGTCCTAAAGGCCACGTATGCAGAGACGTCATATGTCTATGTACAGGAGCACACAAGCTAGTGGAGTATCAACAACGGGGAATTGGAACATGCGTTCTATGAACCTCAAACGCGGGCCGATGAAGCCGAAGGCGAAACAGCCAAAAACTGTCCAGACGAAGTCAAGCCCCCATACTTGCATCAAGGCTAGCAGCGCCCCATCAACCCTTTATTGATTTTTTTTAAGATCTGGATGTCTGTCTAGATTTAGCCTGTGGGGCCTTATAGTACCTGGCCTATATCAGAAAGGACTATGCAAAGCTGAACCTGAACGTTTGGGTGCAGATCACGGAAATTCCCGCGAGGGCACCTCAATAACACTATCGCATCAGTTAATACCAAGTAAATGAGTCCGAGTGCTGCACCACAGCCCCCTGAGTTTCTTTAGTCTCGACGTTTTGCTGTCATCCTTTTGGGGCCACGGATTTCCAGTTGGGGATGCTATGTTCACACCACATCGGCGTGGCTGCCCTTGTATTACGAGGCTCAAGTGCACGGCCACACAAATAGGCAAGTGCTATCATTCTTTCTGACGTGTTTCTCAGTCACATACCCATTCAAACACAAAACGGCGGGAAGCGTTTAATGCAAGACACGCGAAATTGATTATTCCGGTCCTCTTATGGGGATGTTGGGTAGGTACAGCACCGAATACAGGCTGCTCATCACGACTGTGGAACTGCCGCTCACACGTGAGAAAGCACTTACCAGCACCGCTGCTTGTCAATCTCGGGGCTCAGACCTGCCGGCTTTTGCTTCTCATCAGGTTTTCGCGTAGTAATGCCGTACAACTGCTTGTATTTTGTGGCGCAATCATTCTCTGCATTGGATACTGCTTTTGGGTCGCACTTCGGTACAGGGACGCCTGGAAGCGAAAGATGTGGTAATGAGATATGTACTAACTAATGTATGTCCAACTAACATGCGCCCACCTAAAAAACGAAAGACTACGGGATCTACACAAACGAGAACCAAGTAAATGTTGCTATCAGTATTTCATGGTAGTCGCGAATATTTTTCGGTGTAGTTCGTTACCCGGACGACTGGGTTTTAAGCACTAGTGAAAGCGTTTGAAAGGTAAATACCGCATATTCGCGTGAAAGAGGGTCATACGAGGCAACTGAAAATAATAATAATCATAAAATTGTGTGGTCTATAGCCTTTTTTGTATGCGTTTGAATCACACAACCTGAATCACTTCTACAACGTGAGAACCGCAGCCTCGCAAAGTCCAACCGTATTGGTGGTCGCCATCCTGCGAAAGGTAGGAAGCGTTAGGTGATATTAGGTTAGCACATCTCGGTGTGGCTAGTCCAGGTTAGGCTAGGGCATGTGTGTGTGTGGGAAGGGGGGGGGGGGGTGCCGAGGTGGTCTCGCCAGCACCAGACTGTGCCGCCGAAGTGGCTTTGCCTCCTCAGTCAACGTGACGGATCACGTTGTGTTTTACACAACATATGACCTTCATTATGTAACCAACAGGGACAGTGGTATAACTTTCTACCTGGTCATTTTCTATGCTTTCAATGTGGTCAATATATCTGTTGCCAAGTAAAATGTTGGGCATAAATGTTTTGTGGTCCTCCCATTGAAAATAAGCTGCCGAAAATGCAGTCACGCCCACGAAATTGCCATGCAGGAAATTGCCATCAGCGAACTTATACAAAACAGGATAAGAAATGCCAACACCTCAACTGATCTGACCTGATAATAGACTACCCAACCGCCTGCGTGTCCGCCCAGCTAAGCATAACTAACCTCGTGGCCTCATCGGAACCCTACCGCTGAAGTGCAGCATGTGGCCGCCGCCGGATGGCGCTCGCGTTGCTTTCACTTGAAGATCTCGGCGTAGTATATTCTCCGCGTTGTGATCCATATAACGAAGCAATTGTCAAGTACGACGGTGCGGAAGCAGTCTTCGCTGCACCACCAGCCTGCTATTCCGCATTGTTCAAGTGCGGTCGTGAGCTCGAGGCGCCTAAATCACGACCTTCAGAACAAAGATTTGATCGGCCCGTAATTCACTATATCAGCACAAACTGTCACACTCCTCCTGATTTCATGGAGCTCCAATAATACACTACTAAAATACTTCAACAATAATCCACGAATTTCATTGCGCGTTCGAGAGTGCAGTCGAGTTATACGCCCGTCATATACGCCCGTTATACGCCCGTTATACGTCGAGGGACGGCTCGAAGAATGTAACCGCAACGTGACCAATAACCTAAAATTCATTATTCAACTATATTGAGGAAATTTCGGGAGGAAGGCTGGACAATCGACGTTCACCGGATCCCGTGGCATAGTGGTTAGGATGATCGCTTTCCACGCTGAGACTGGGAGGTGACACGGGTTCGAATCCTGTCACCGGCTGTGCTGTCTGAGGCACAATTCCTCCTGAAGTCGGCCCAGATCAGTACAGATCAGTAATCAGAAAGCGCCCACTGGACAGCGGTGCACACGATGCTGCCTGCTGTCCAATACACACGTTCTGATTATTTTTCTTCAAGTTATATTGGTACTGATCGAACTTAGCCTTCCTGATAAGAGTCCATCGGCGAAGGTCATGCTTTAGTAGGGCGCAGTCTTCGTTCCGGCTCATTCACATAGTGGAATTCAGCATTGGATACTTCAGGGCCCGCGCGAATGATTTTGACACATAAAACAGTTTTCAGCGATTTTAACACAGATGCTGACCGATTTTATATATTAGTTTTGGTCGGAATTCCCTGAGTAAAGATTTAATTAACTAATGTGAGATAGTTCTGTAGCTACATAATCTCCTCGAGGGGACTTCCGTCTGGTGAAATAATTCAGCTGCAGGAACGACTTCTAAGCTGCCCTCGAATATGTGTCTAAACGACAAAAAAGGAAAAGAAAAAAAAAAGGTGCCTAGAACTTGCGGAATTTTTTGCTTTTTACCTTACGTTTTTTGTTTCTTTGCTTACATTTGTTGTGATTGAGCAACCGATTTTCGATTGCTTTGGCGTGTTTTTGTGAAGTCACTCGTGTTTTGCAGGATACCACTACATGGTGTTACAATTCGGGTACGGCGTTTGCGGTTCTGGAATACAGACTCGTTTTGTGTCATGTTACCATATGCCACCCAAGGTCGCTTATCCCCACCGGGGGCAAACGACCTTTGTGACTAGACTGACAACGGCGACTGTTGTCAGAAGCAATGAGCTATGTTAGTATTATACATGGGTATTGTACTTACAGTCCAATTTAAATGTTCCACATTTTCTATTTATTCGTTGGATGAAGAGCTGAACGAAACCTGTGTCGTCACATCCTTGTTGTTTGAGTAGTTCCGGTAGACAAGTCTTGCTGTATTCCATCATACTAGAAAAGACGGTGGAGAAACTGGTGTTTAATTACAGGGACTCGTAACATATCCTGGTGGATAATAAGAAGATAATAAGAAAAAGAAAACTTTGGATCAGGTCGCGTAAAATAAGCAATACAATGGCGGCGGAGAGATGTCAGCTGTTTCGGCGCTGGGAGCGGCAACCTACGTAGACGAAAAAACAAAACAAAAAAAACAATGTGTATAGGCAGTGTGCAGAGCGACCTCCGTGCTGCCGTGCGGGAGACAACCACAAACATTCTGCAACATATTGCGGCTGCATTGAGAGACAGGGAAATTCACAAGGAGTGATCCAGCTACCGTGTCTGTCCATCACCTTGTTTTATAAAAAAAAAAGGGGCTTGGATGCTTCGCGCCGCACGTAATGACACGCTGGAAATTATTTCTGTGGAAGTCAGCCGCCACTCGAGCACCCGACGGCTCCGAACTGAACCTTCTTCATAAAAACCGCCCTTAACATGAATGGCAGCGGCGACATATAATTTCAGTTTGCACTTTTTATTTTAATGCGTTAGCATTAGAGTGCTCGCTCGACAAGGATTGCGGCGTGGCCAGTCTGTAGCCACGCTGCGCATGCGCAGTTAGTGTAGAGGGAAGAAGGAAGGAAATGGCGCGACTTCTAGGCAGTGCAGCCAGCCGCCGGCTCTAAAGCGAAGCACACCGGTTCCAAAATATCTTCGCCACTGGCGCACCTATCTCAGTATCCCTAAGTGGCTGCGTGATATATGTGTAAATATTAGGATGCTCATTGATCTCCGAGAACTGACATCAGTCTTCCTTCGCGCTGATTGGGTGAGAGTCATTTGATTCAGGCGCGAGGATCCGAACGGTCGGTCGAACGGAGGAAACATGTCTGTCCGGCCACGCGTGTTCTCTCGGTCTACAACCGTTGTGCTCGCAAATGATAGCGGGTAGCTTCGAGGGTTTTGAGTGCTTCAGATTTAGCTTGTGGGGAACAGCTAGTGTGAAATGGAATGGCGCATCCAGCTGATCAACACAACAGTGGAAAGACGAACATGACAGGGAATCCCTGCACCTCCAAAGGAAGCAGAAATCGCGAGGCAGTCACTCTTCTTCCGATGTTCCGCAGGTCAATGGTAAGACAAGTTTGGATGCTTCTTGTTTCCGAAGGAAGTAATACAGGTTTATCGTGTGAAGTGTGTTACGTACAACATTTACGAGTAACTCTGTAAGTTAGGGGCGTCAGCGAAGTGCGTTGCCGTTACTTGTGCGTTTCGGATATGCTGCTAATAAATTATATGTGTGGTTATGCTATAGCTGCCCCTCATGCACGTCGCAGCCGTTCATTCAGTGTGATCTAGGAACGTTTGTGGCAGGTGTGCTTTGGTCTTCAAATACGAAAGGTACATCGATTTATAACAGTGATTTTCGTTCAGACTTAGGCATCATCAAAAAAACTTTTATTCTATTTATAGAGCTCCCGCAGCCATCGGCAACTACGACACACCTGGCACAGCTGTTCTCGAAAACTGTACACCTTTACATACTGTGTGCGCGAACTGCTCTTCGGTATCAAAGCACCTAAAGCTCCAGTGAAACCTGCGTTACAAGACGTTAAAAGATATGTACTGTAACTTTATCTGAACAGTTCGCGGGGATAAATAAACTTGCTTTATGAACCACCACCGCTCTTTGTTTCTCTGCTATGGAGCAACACGCATGTTACTCTACAGCAAGCGCGAAAAAAAAAAGGAAAGGAAGGAAAGGAAAAGGAAAAATAGAGGAAGCTGTGACGGAGGGGAGGGGAACGAGAAAAAGACGAAAAGCACGTGGAGAGACGGGAAAGGAGGTTGAGAAAGAAGGTCGGTCTGCGCATGCCCACTTCCCCCTAGCTTTTTTCTCGTGCAGCTGATCTTGACCGCTGTGACTTGCTCCCTTCATGCGCAAGATGAGCAACATGCGCTATATAGGTACAGATGAGCGTGGGTACGAAATTTCGTACCCATAGCCGCACAGCGCATGCGGGAGCACGGCCGCAGCAATGCCATTCGTGCAACCCGTACCCGCACATCCCGACGTGTACTCGCACACGTACTGGCGGGCAGCCCAATGCGTACGAAGGTTTCAGTTATGCCACATGTTCGTCACAGCGCGAGATGATGTATTGATGCTAGGGATACTATCCATTTGAGAGCCACTTTCCCAACGCGCCAGGCTCTGTGGCGACTGCTGACAATGGTTGCAAGCTTACTAACGCGAAGCGTATGCGGAAAAGTGGCCGCAATTAGCCCCATGCGGCAAGTCAAAGGTACAGTCAAAGAGTAAGCATAGAACGCGTTGCCAGTAAATGAGAAAGCTGTCATCTCACACACCACGGAAGGTATTTGTATGGGGGAAAGCGAAGAACGTTTTGGAAAGTATTTTGGGCCAAATATTCGCAATGAATCGGGTCGTGTACGAAAAGTCAACGGCTCGCTTCGCGCCTGCGCGTATTGCGGATTCGAGATTTACCCCTTCCTTCACCACGCTTCACACACTGAAGTAGCGGAAAATATGAAGAACGAGTTTTTTTGTGTTTTTTTTTGCAGGAAATTAATCGATTTCACTGAATTTCGAAATCGATCTACTGATATATAAAGCCTCCAGGTCGCAATGCCAGCACAACTGGCGGCCGCGGCGCCGTAGAAGGTGGCGCGCCAGGCTAAAATGGCGTGGCGCATTGTTCCAGGCGCGCCATGGGTTATTAAGGTTGTGCGAAGGAGCTCCCCCTACTAAGCAAGCAAGCGGCGGCGAAAGAAGGCTGACGCTGCGAGATGACGCCGCCAAGCTGAATTGGAGGAACCCCGAAAGGCTCGTTCGGCTGAGAATGTCTTGCGTTCGCGTTGTGTACGGTCGTGTGAAGGTTTTTGCAGCATTAACACATTTTCGTCTGATCCACCAATGGATCGACCATATTTTCCTTCGAAGGAAGTATAATTTGACGTCGTGTGGAAATTTGAAATCGTGTTTGTCTGTTATCGTCCTCTATACCTCGGGTTTTCAGTTCCCGACAAGTTAGGAAACTAAAAAATCTCATCACCAAAAAAGAAACAGTGCTAGGGACATGATAAACGTAAAATTGTTTCCACTCGATCAGTGCGAAGGCATACTAAGGAGCCTTTTTAGCTTTTCTAATAACCGCGACTTCAATGGGTTTGCTCACAAGTCTGGAAATAACTATACGGAACCCAGGAAGATTGTTGCCAAGAAGGAACCTATTTTTTCACGGGTTCAGGGATTGCGGCAAATGGGTCAACATCGGGGCCCTCTACATCTAAAGCTATTGAGGCACTTTGCCTGAATAGAAACGACACACGCGTTATGTGGTAAAAATTATATACGTTTTACCCTTACGAGGAAGCGCCTGTTCGTAAACTGGACACACTATATCTAATATGAGGCAATCCCACGAGAACGCTTGCACGAAACGTGAATGCAAACGTGCGCGGCGTAGTCTGCTAGCGCCAAATTTCTCCTAGAGCAGTTGTGCAGTTTCTTCACAAGGGGGACGAGCAGCAGCGCGCCTATAGGCGCTGCACGCCGCCCATAGGCGCCAGGATTCAACCTTTTACTCATTGTTTTTGTTTAGCGATTCTGCTTGTGTAGCCAACCGTAGTGACTTTTACGTAATTATCGTCCCTCAATTGCAATGTCGGACACCTCGGTCATGATTCCCATTCTTCCGACTGTTTCACTCATTCCTTTAAAGGTTCAACCGTATGAGCCGTTCTGTGAGCGGCAGAACGCGAGTTTTTCTCGGTGGCAAGCGACGCTGTCGTAAAACGCCTAAAGCTAACCTCATGCAACGTTTCTACAATAACGGATTGACGGCGTCCCCAGCGAACGTTTTCGTACCCTCTCAAGGAAAGGAAATCCACATAATTTGATAAACACTTTTATTATTTGTCAAGTTCATGAACACAGGTGATGATGGTGATGAGTTGGATTGTTCTGGTCTATATGGCTATGGGGTTTATGGCTATGATGCGCGAAGCTAGTGTAGGAGCCCGAGAGGGATCAAGTGAACGGCCCGAGTGACAACAACAACTGGTTTATTGGACACGATCGCTTAGGTTGCTATAGGTCGCGCGCTCTGCGCTATCTTCCTCATTGTCGATGCTGACGATATGCTACATAACCCCCCCTCCAGAGACGGCGAAGAGGCATCCGACCAACGAACGTGTTTGGTCTTCGGCGGAGAAGGCGTCGTCAAGGGAAAGACAGCAGCGGCGAGGCGCTCGTTGTCGACATGGGCGGGCTTCAGGCGGTCAATGCTGACTGTGTCCTTACGGCTGTTTACCGAGATGGTGAAATGCTTGGGTGAACGGGACAAGACGAGGTGCGGACCGGAATATGGAGGGTGAAGGGACTTCCGCGTGGCATCCGTTCGAAGGTAAACGTGAGACGCCGTGGCCAATTCGTGGGGAACGTGGTGCGGGCGGTTGGAGGGTACACGCGTATCCGTGGGACGAATCTGAGCGAAGGTATGGCGGAGGCGATCAATGTATTCTGGTGCGGCTGTGGAGGGCTGAGCTGACGGATGCAAGAATTCGCTCGGGAGTCGAAGCGTGGTGCCAAATACAAGCTCAGCACTGCTGCACGAGAGGTCTTGCTTGACGGCAGAACGGACTCCGAGGAGTACGATGGGAACGATGTCAACCCAGTTGGTAGGGTCCGCGTGAGCCATGATGGCTGCGTTGAGCTGCCTGTGTAACCGTTCTACAAGGCCGTTGCAAGCAGGGTGATAGGCGGTTGTGCGGCTGCGAGATGGTCCCAAGAGCGTCGCGAAGGCGGCGAAAAGGTGCGCTTCGAGCTGACGGCCTCTGTCGGTGACTATTTTAGATGGGACACCAAACCGAGAGATCCACGATGAAAGGAAGGTGGAAGCGACCGTTCGCGCTGAGGCGTCAGGCATTGGTGTGGCTTCAGGCCATCTCGTGAAGCGGTCAACCGCTGTCAGTAGGTAGCGAAACGCTTGACAAGGTGGCAGTGGCCCGACAATGTCCAAGTGCACCACGTCGAAACGTGCGTCGGGAGGGGCGAAACGTCCTACGGGAGCTGTGGTGTGACGAAAGACTTTGGTGGTCTGGCAAGCAGGACAGGAAGCAACCCAGGCTCGTATGTCCGCGTGCATTTTGGGCCATACGAAACGCTCAGCAACGAGCTTCTGTGAGGTGCGAATTCCTGGGTGCGAGAGGCGGTACAGCGACTCGAAGACAGTTCTTCTGAGTGACAAGGGCACGAATGGTCGTTGTCGGCCTGTAGATGTGTCGCACGTGATACGGAGGGAGGAACCGGGAATTTCGAAATCTTCAAGGCATAGAGAGGGGGAAGACTGCCGGAGGCTTTGGAGCTCGGCGTCCGCTTGCTGCTCTCGAGCAATGTCCTCGGAGGAACAAGTCGTGCCGTGTTTTGCGTCGATGCGGCTGAGTGCGTCAGCGGGACTATTGTCTGAGCCCTTCACATGCACGATGTTGGTGCAGAACTCCGAAAGTCAAGCTAGATGGCGCGTTTCCAGCGGGGAGTAGCGGGTGCTTGCAGATCGAAAGGCAAAAGTCAGGGGCTTGTGGTCGGTTAAGAGAGTGAACTTCCTGCCTTCGAGAAAGAAACGAAAATGGCGTACGGCCAGGTACGCTGCCAGGAGCTCTCTTCCGAAGGTGCTGTACTTGACCTCTGCCGGTTTGAGGGCCTTCGAGAAAAACGCTATGGGGCACCAGACGTCATCGATTTTCTGCTGGAGAACAGCGCCGACTGCAACTCCTGAGGCGTCGACCATTAGGACTGCTGGGGCTTCGTGCTGAGGGTGGTGAAGGAGTGTCGCGTGAGAAAGACTGGCCTTGATACCCTGGAAAGCCTGGCGGGCTGGTTCGGTCCACGTCAGAGTACGCGCACCGTGGTGGGCGCCGCCGAGGAGTTCTTCCAGCGGGCGTAGTGTGTGGGCGCAGTGCGGAATAAAACGTCTATAAAAATTGATGAGCCCGAGGAAACGTCTGAGCTGGCGGAAAGATTGGGGCTCCGGGTATTTCACGATCGCTTCGACCTTGGCGGGAAGAGGCGCGATGCCGTCACTCGAGACCACGTGACCGAGGAATTCCAGCGACGGTTGCCCGAACTCGCATTTCTGTATGTTCATGACAATACCGTGGTCTGCCAGACGGGTGAAAACGAGACGCAAGTGCGCGAGATGCTCTTCAAGAGACGAGCTGGCAACCAAAATGTCGTCGATGCACGCAAAGGTAAAATGAAGGCCGCGAAGGACGCTGTCGATAAATCTTTGAAACGTTTGAGCGGCGTTCCGCAATCCAAACGGCATACGATGAAATTCAAAAAGACCAAATGGGGTGGTGATAGCCGTCTTATGGATATCTTCTGATGCAACGGGGATTTGATGATATGCCTTCATTAGATCTATCTTGGAGAAGAACTTCTTCCCGTGCAGATTTGCGGCAAAGTCGTGGAGTCTGGGCAGAGGATATCGGTCTGGCACAGTAGCTAGGTTGAGTGCGCAGTAGTCGCCACATGGTCTCCAGTCGCCTGTCTTCTTGGGGACCATGTGGAGCGCTGAAGACCAACTACTCGAAGAAGAGCGAGCGATGCCGATTGAGAGCATATGCTCGAATTCCTGCTTGGCGATGCACAGCTTCTCTGGAGGCAACGGCCGTGTCTTCGCTGAAACAGGCGGTCCCGTGGTTTGAATATAGTGGACCACGTCGTGCTGCACGGGTCGCGTCCAGTCCGGAGAGCGCGTGAGGGAGGGGAATTGGTCAAGCAGCCCGGTGAAGGGAGACTTTAGGTGGGCTAGAGCCGAGCCAAACAGCGGCAAACGAGGAGAAGCAGGTATCGCTGCAACGGCAAGAGACGTGGTAGAGTCGCGGAGGAGGCGGCGAGAAACGTCCACAGTCAGTCGAAAGTGATGCAGGAAGTCTGCCCCAAGAATGGCGTCCTTAACTGCTGCCACAAGGAAAACCCAGCGAAAGGATCGCCGGAGGCCCAGATTTAGCGAAAGGGACTTCTGTTGGTAGACCGGTATGCCAGTGTGATTGACTGCCAGCAGGTGAAACAGGGGTTTCCGAAAACGGTCAGCAGGGGAGGCTGGCAAAACGCTGACGTCAGCTCCCGTATCGACGAGGAAACGTATCCTGGATTGCCGGTCTTGGACGTAGAAGAGGCGACTTTCTGTAAACTGTGGAGCAACGGAGGTCGCCATCAGCGTTGCCAGGCCGCGTTTTCCGGCCATGCGCAAGGCTTCAGGCACTTGCGAGCCGCATCGCCAAAGGTCTCATGATACCAGCAGAATCCAGAGCTGTTGGAATTGTCGCGAACTGGTGAGGCACTGCGGCGACGTGAGCGGTTCGAGGAACGTGGCCGTTGGGGCCTTCGTCTGGGAGCGCGGCGAGACAGGGTAGAAACCATACTGGAGAGGTTTCGCACTTCGGCGCGAAGCTCCTCGATTTGCTGCTGACTCGAAAATGAAGGGAGAGGCGCGGAGGGAGCCTGCTGAGAAAGGGCAGAAACAGCTGCGACGGAAGGGCCTGTGACCTCCGTGATTTTGTCAGCGTGCTGTGCGAGCTCGGAAAAGCGAGCTGTGGTCAAAATCATTTGAACTTGCGGCGGCAAGCGTTGCATGAAGAGTTCACGTAGCAGCGAATCGTCGCACGTTGCTGCACGGTCACCAATCAGAGCTTGCATGGCCCTCAGTAGCTGGGAAGGCCGCCGATCGCCTAACTCCTCGGCTGTGAGCAGTTGTTGCAGCCGCTTGCGCCCAGACGCCGTCGTACGTTGGAGAATAGCGTCTTTGAGCTGCTCGTAGGGGCTGTCAGCCTGTGGGCTGGATAGAACGTCGCCTACCTCCAAGGCGATGTCTGGAGGCAGAACAGCGACAATGTGTCGGTACTGCGTCGCCTGAGTTGTAATACCTGCCAGCTGAAATTGTGCTTCGGCTTGCAAAAACCAGATATTCGGGTAGATGGTCCAGAAAGAGGGAAGCCGCACGGCGACGTGTGCCACGGGTGGTACAGAGGAAGAGCTGGCCATACCAGGAGGTGGAAGGGTAGCGGAAGGCTGATCAGAAGGCGGGCTCGTGCCGAACATCGGCGGGTGTTCCGGGTCACCAAATATGTAGGAGCCCGAGAGGGATGAAGTGAACGGCCTGAGTGACAACAACAACTGGTTTATTGGACACGATCGCTTAGGTTGCTATAGGTCGCGCGCTCTGCGCTATTTTCCTCATTGTCGATGCTGACGATATGCTACACTAGGTAAGTTATGGTGAAATTACAAGGTGGAAAAGAGTTAAACGAGAACTAAAAACGTATCTATAACTTTGCAGAACGTGCGGTACGAACTCCTTCCCATAACCAATGGCCATAAAACATTACATACTTTTAAAAACTGAAACACGGATATGGTATAAGTGCAGGGGTGCGCACTCACAGAGCCACTTGTTGTGCCTCGCTACTCACAAGGCATCCAAATACACGGGGCGAACACAGCATTTCATTTGATATTAATCCGTTGCACTCTTCCCTTCGTGTTTTGCATTTTGCACGCTCACACAAGAATCACGTGGTTAACATCAGCAGCATCTGATCCTCTGCTGAACGCGATCCACGCGAGCAATCTGGGCAGTTCCGCGTGTCGCCATCCACGACTAATCCCTGATGGGCAACTTGCTCGCGCCGCTTCAGACGCTTCCTTCGTCCAGCAGTCGCCCATCCACGATATCCGCACCCCTCGGAATTCGGTAGTGTCGCTGCTTTTCTATCGTTCTGCCGCTCTCCAAACGCCACTGCAGGCCGCTGGATAATGCGCTGACTAATGCGGTTGGGCCTTAAAACACGAGGTGAACGGCATCTGAGGCAGACTTCCTCTGGTGCATTATGTGGTGTTGGGTGAACACAGGCGCCGTCTGCTGGTGCTGTTGTGGTCTGACGCTTATCACAAAAATGCTATGGAACTGCGGTTTGCACGTAAAAGAAAAAGCGCTTACCAGCAGTAACGTTTCTGAGCATCCGGGCTCAATTGTCCCGGTTTTTCAGGATTCAGCACATGGATCTGCATATATCTCTCGCTGCACGCAAACTGGGCATGGGATAACGTGTTGTTATTACACTGAGCAGAGCCTGTAAACAAAAATTATAGTACATGTAAGATGGCCCAACCAACATACAGGAAGGATTTCAGAAGGGCGTACGGTGTACGTGAAGGAACCCCAGTAAACTGCTACTAGATGCCCAGTGCTAAGAAATGCTGCTACGGCATTGCACCGCAGTAGCCATTATATTATTGCTCTGCTTGTAGGTTTCTGCGCAGCAGAAGAGGGCGAGGGTGTAAAATCGAGTTTGTGGTGACATACCGCTCTCACATTCGCCAGGGTCTCGGTCCGTTCCACGTCATAACAGCGGAAACGTAAACAGTGGGAAACGCGCCATACGCTCCGTGTGTTTTCCGTTTTGTTAGGGGGATACGGTGTTTCATACCTTCTGTATTTTTTACTGTACTTCGTCGTACCTGAAATGGGTGTAACGTTCTTCGTTTCTGAAACACATACAGATGAGATGATCGTGGGAAAACGCGGTTAACATCCAAGTTGCTTGAAGCCGCCACATCTTCTGTGGGGAGGGCAGCGGAGTGTTAATGTGATTGCGTGCTGTGCAGTCTTTTATGGCGGCCAGGGAAGATAGAAAATGCTTCTTTGTGCGCGCCGCAAAGCAGCATGATAATTTTTTGGAACACTGCTGTGTCGTGCTATGGTTTAACCCGGCTGACGCGGCTGCCGTGCACACCGGGAGTGCCGTTCTTCTTCCTCTACCTCTGCATGTTGCAGTTTCGTAATGCTTCAAGGCACGCTAGTTCCCATAAGCACTCGTGCACTCAATTTTTGAGGACAGACAACACTCGAGTAAAGAAAATTTGTGCGAAACCGTGCTCCATTATGGTGTTATGAAAATTACACCTAAAAAGCCGTGCGCCATGCACGTTATTACACCTTTAAAGGTGTGAAAAGATTTAGAGTATAAGGTAGCGCACGGACTTGCAAAGAAGAGGTTGCGTTACCTATGCACGTACTAGTTCGCAAGGTACCATTCGCTGCTACCCTCTGACTCTGAGGAAGGAATGCACCAGAGCGTCTTCCGTAGACATTTGCCCAGCACTGTACGTTGTTACGCGCTTCATTAGCGAGACAAATGAGAAATAGTACACGTGGGAAGCTTTACCTCCTGAATAGAAGACTGCAGTGTGAAAATTTTAGGTCTCTCTCAATAATCATTTTCGCAGTACGTAACCAATAATGTAATGTGATGTAATATGATGTGAGCCACTGGAAAGCTGCGCACTATCTGCGAGAGGATGGTCTGTCGACTACAAACACAGGGTCGATATATGGGGTCTATATGTTTCCTTTTCCTACAAAACAACTACAATGAATAAAGTAAATGCACATTGTATGTGAAATGTTTCCAGATGTGCAACCATCGGCAGCAACATCAAATATGAAAGAACGTGATCGTGTGCGAGAATCAATTATTTTTTCCCCTCTGTTGAAATTAAACGCGTATTCTACATAAGGAGTGTTGGGTTTGGTTCCCGATGGCACTGTTCCTTATTCTGCGCATCCTTGTCATTTGCTAAGATGACGCACTTCCCTTGTTTCTTTCTCTTCTTTCATTCCACTGTGTGCTAGTCTCTGGTACTTCTGGATGCGCAACATAAAACCGCCAAAGGCATTTGACATTTTTGTTTCAATAGCGGAGTAGCTATTCCCCTAAGATTTAAATTACAAGAGGAAAAGGTATTTCCGCTAGAAATACAAGCAGCTGAGGGCTCGTTTAATGCAAGTGGGAATGTAAAACATAGCCGAGAAAAAGAAAGCGAGGCCCCCCGATAAAACACTTTTTTCTTCTGAGTTTAATTTCTTGCTTGCATATTGATCTCGTTTTCATTGTGATTTCGTTTCGTTGACATTCAGTTTGACAGTCTGGCGATCCTCCTCGATTTCAACTACCATTAAGTCCCACTGCAATGTCCCAATGTAATGATTTTTATCGCCGGAGGGATATTTATCACTGGACTTACAAAGACTACTGTTGTCCCAAGCCTCGTATTATGTGTTATCCCTGCTTCATTCTTATTTTATTGTACTTACAGAACGACTTGGACGTTCCACATTGAGTCTCAACTTTCCGAGTGAACCCCTGCAAAAAGTCTTCGGAATCGCATCCTTGTTGTTTCAGCGTGTCCTGAAGACAATTCTGGGTGTACTGCATCATACTGGAAAACATCGTGCAGAAATAGCTGTTAAAATACAGGGGCACGTAACATCGGTTCGCGCCGAATGAAAAACGCAGTGAGCTGCGCACGAGCGAATAAGCAGCTTTTTCCGCCAGTTTGGAAGCGGCAAGTAGTATTCTGTCATGCCAAAACTGCGGCAGGGCGAAACTACGACATGGACCCCTGGGCCCTGCCCTGAGCCCTGCGCGTATTTTTCCCCGCGCGGCGCGTGTGTGGAGGGTTGTCCGCATGCTTATCGGCGGGGGGAGGGCTGCATGCGCGCTTACCCTCACATTTTTCAGCCTGGGTCGACTTCTTTCGACATTTTTTAGGCTTGGCCGACTTGGGTCACGTATTTGTTCCCGCACGCGCCGGGCGGCGCTCGGGTGAAGGCGCTTACCGGTGGGTGGGCGTGGCCGGAGGGCTGCGTGCGCACTTACCAGCTCACATTTTTCAGCCTGGGTCGCCTTCTTTCGTCATTTTTCAATCTGTGTCGACTTCAATCATAATTTTTTTTCAGCTACAACAGGTGTGCAGTAGGCTGTTTACATGCAAAGGATAGCCATACACAAAAGTACAAGTGAAAATATATTTATTAAAGTCAATAGTGCTAGGAATTATGCTGTGATTCTGTGTGGAGGAGAAAAACCCAGCCAAAAAACCTGAAGCAGAAGAAACACAATACACGTAACAAAGAAATACTTATTACAGGTGAGATAAAATAGCATTGAATAGGTATCACAGATCAAACACAATATTTTTTATTAACTGTAATCATACACACATGTTTTCAGTGAATCAGAAGGGAGAGCACATTTTAATCAAAGATGTTCTTAACCAATACGATCACAATCAAAATTACAAGTTTTATTATAAAAAGCCTGAGATGTGAGAACACGATACATGTAAGCAATTTCGAGCGCCATAGGGAATCTAAGTTTCATATTCCAACATGACACAAATTTAATTAATGAATTTCTATTGAAGTGAATAGTGCAGATATAAGGAAATAATTCGAATCCACATATAGCATGAACATAGAACCAATCATCCAACATGTAGAGAAATAATAGCAAAACGAGAAACGATCACCACATTTAATCAAAGAAGATATTCTTAATCAATATGATTATAAACAAAATTATAAGTTGTGCTATAAAAAGTCTAATGTTCCTATACGTGAGAACCATCAGTGCAACAGCGGGAAGTTCTGATAGTTGTATGTAATTAGCTGTGAACAGCGGAGACCCTGGAAGACTATGGGACACGAACACAAGAGAAAATAAAATCTATGCCACTACAAAGAAGTTATTCTTAATCAAAACAGCAGAGGAGAATAATTTATCATTTTAAGTATCATAAAATCATCCTCGTGACATAATCTAATCGAACACACAATAACACTATACAATTCGAACACTATACAATTTTCATTCTAAGAGACACTACAAACCTTACTTTGTTTTATGAATCCAACACAGAAAATAGATATGTTAAAAATGAACTTCACCACATAGCACGCTCCTAGCCAACAACCAGCTCTGATGATATCTGCCCTGATTTGTAGATGATGGGTACCGTTAGATGTATGGAAGAACATGGAACAAAAACGACAAGAACACAAGAAGAAATAAAATCTATATCACTACAAAGAAGATATTCCTAATCAATATGATCACAATCAAATTACAAGGTGTATTATAAATATTCCTACATGTGAGAACCATCATTGCAATAGACGTAAGGAAATAACGAGAAACAACACAATCAACAGCTACAATTAATAGAAAGCCAAACCTGCACACCATCAAACACATAGAGAAATAATAGCTAATCAATCTGTCAAACCCGGCGTCGGAAAATTGGCGCCCCCATCGCCCGGCAGCAGCCGCAGTAGCCCCCTCCTGCATTCACGGTTGGGTCGCCGCAGGAGGGAGACCCCCACGTATAGCTGTGCGTGGCTTTCCCGTGTCTGGGGAAAGGGGGATCCTGGCGATTGAGTGGACCTGGAGGTTGTTTAGGACCCTTCGGGGCCCCTCTGGGAGAGCAACACACCGCTTTGGCCCCTGCTTCCCATAGTCGAGTGGTCCTGGAAGGCCCGGCCAGGATTATTCAGCTAGTCGCCATCCACCTTTTCATTGCTTTCTCTTTATCTTCTCTCCTTCTCGCTTCCTTCCACTTTTCATCATCTTTGGCGGCAAGGGTCAACCTTGGGTAGTTCTTTTCACTCTCCAGAAAGCTGCACTTGGGTATCATGCAGAGGTACCTGCTACTGCGTGATGCGCGGTCCCCTGGTTGGACTCCGTGGTTGGCGGCAGGACATCTGCACCGAATGTCATTCATTATTTTCTATGGACACAATCACCTCAAAAAAACCCGATCGGCGCCCGAAGAGGAGCCGCACCGAAGAACGAACATTGCATTTCTCTGACCTAAGTTGTCCGGAACCTTGGTTTGCCAAGTTCCTGATTCTTCACTCAGATGACGAGACCATACAACTATCTAAAGTATCTCCTTTTCTTGTTGCTAGGGCACTCGAACACGTAATAGGAAAGTCGTTTCAGGCCAAGAAACTGAGCTCAGGAGACATTCAGGTAGAGGTCAATAATAAACAACAAAGTACAGCACTGCAATCTCTAAAGAAGATCGGGGAGATACCTGTTTCAGTTACAACCCACCGAACACTGAACACCGTTAAGGGAGTCATTTCCGAAGAAGAGTTAATCGACTGCAGCGAAACTGAAATCGAAGAGGGCTTGCAAGAGCAAGGCGTCGTATCTGCCAAACTGATAATTATGCGGAGAGATGGCAAGGAGTTCCCGACAAAGCACATCATCCTGTCGTTTAAGCTGCACACACTTCCTTCTACCATCAAAGCCGGTTATGTCAATTGCCATGTCAGGCCATTTATTCCTAATCATCATCGCTGTTTCAAATGCCAGCGGTTTGGGCACAGCTCCCAAGTCTGTCGAGGACATTTGGTGTGTCCCAGATGTGCTTGCAAAGAACATACTCCGGAGTCGTGCACAAAAGACTTCCACTGTGCTAACTGTGAGGGGGGGGGGGGGGGCACCCGGTCTATTCTCGGTCGTGCCCGCGATGAAAAGAAGAAAATGAAATATTGAAAATAAAAACAGAACAGAACTTAAACTATAAAGATGCACGAGTACAGCTCGAGTTCAGAAAGACAGGAAGTTTTTCCGACGTCGTGCGTAGGGGAGTGGCACCACCGAGGAAGTCCCCGGAGACACAGACCTGTTTTTCGGGTTCTGAGTCCCCACTCTACACTCCCCAACCTCAGAAGGCTGGAGACACTCCGGTGTCTTCTGCCTGACGGAGGCCAGCCGTTCAACTGGCCACAAAGAAACAGTGACGACCTCCTCTAAGGTCGAGGGCACACAGTCGGTTTGGGACGGGGTCGTAAAAACCGCTTCCCAAAAAGGCACCCAAAGTATGGAGGTCGACGATGACGACTGCATGCCGCAGAAGTCATCGTCGAGCCTTCCCAGCATTCTTTCACAAGGGAAGGAAAAACGAGAGAAAGGACGAGGAAGGGGTTTCAAAGGGAATGAGCAACAGAAACAACCCCCGCGAAGGGTCCAACCCCCCTAAATGATGCAAGTCTTTTCTAGTCGGTGTCATCAACTGCTGCGCTTTCTTTGCCTCCTTTTTAGTGTGACTGTTATGAACCACTTCCTCCAGTGGAACTGCCGTGGTTTACTTTCTAACTTAGACGACATTAACGATCTCTTCGACAAGTACAATGCAGCATGTTTCTGCCTCCAAGAAACATATTTAAGCACACACACACCAAATCCAATTCGTAGACACAATGTATTTCGAAGAGATCGAACGGACGCCACTCGCGCATCTGGCGGTGTGGCTATCGTCACACGAGGAACTGTTCCGTCCAAAGAAGTCCACTTGGTTACAGACTTGGAAGCCGTAGCCGTGCAGATGTCTGGACAGAATTGTCACCATCTGCTCGGTCTATTTGACACCATCAGGAAGTTTTGCACAGAGGGATATAGAACACTTAAAACACTTAATCGGCCAATTTCCAAATCCATTTATACTCTTAGCCGACTTTAATGCCCACGATCCGCTTTGGGGCAGCGCAAGAACCGACGGCCGAGGGAAAATGTTGGAAAGGGTCTTGTTATCAACCTCCTCCTGTCTTTTAAATACAGGAGCACCGACGTACGTCCACTATTCGAGTGAGTCTTTTTCGGCCTTAGATTTATCTCTTTGCAATCCATCTCGATATCAAGACAAAGAACGGAGCGTGGAAGAAAACCCACTTGGGAGTGATCACTTTCCAGTGGTCTTTAAATATATCTGTGCAGTCAATAGTCTGACAGCATGCCCCCCTAGATGGAAGCTCCAACATGCTGACTGGAATGCTTTCTCCAAAAAATGTGACCTGTCGTTAATCCCGGTGGAGAGTATGACGATTGAAGAGGCCAACAATGTAATTACCAACGTCATCCTCGATGCAGCGACACAATTCATCCCCCACACTTCTGGACGTCTACTGAAACGACCCAAGCCATGGTGGAACAGCGAGTGCAAGGAAACTCGTAAACTTCAAAATCGTGCGTGGGGTACATTTCGGAGGTACCCCACATCACAAAATCTTCTTTTGTTTGAAAAGGCGAGTGCCAAGGCCAGATGGACGAGGAAACAAGCAAAGCGGTCATCTTGGCACAACTTCGTGTCTTCCCTATCTCACAGTACCCCATCCAAAGTGGTGTGGGACAGACTTCGCAAAATCAGAGGAGAACACCGTAGTTATACAATCCCTCTCTTAGAAGTCAACGGGCAAGTGTGCGGAAGCCTACAAGAACAGGCGAATGCGCTCGGACAACACTTTGAACGCATCTCTGATTCATCCCATTACAGTCCCGAATTTCTCAGAGTAAAAACAAATGCTGAGAAACGGAAAATTCCAATGCGTGGCAGTGATGAGCACCTATACAATCACCCGTTCACGATGGTGGAGCTTCAGCGATCTCTATCCGCGGCTAAAGCCACTGCCCCGGGCCCCGACAGAGTAACCTACTCTATGCTGTGCCACTTATCTGATGACTCAAAGAAACTGTTGCTCCTTTTCTTTAACCGCATTTGGGCAGAGGGAACATTACCAGTTTTATGGAAGACTGCGACTGTCATTCCCCTTCTCAAGCCAAGAAAGGAAGCATCGAATCCAGCCAGTTATAGACCTATCGCCCTTACGAGTTGTATCGGGAAGACGTTTGAGCGAATGGTCAATAACCGGCTGGTTCATCATCTGGAAGAAAATAATTGTCTTTCTAAATTTTAATGTGGTTTTCGAACGGGGTGCTCCACTCTGGATCACCTTGTTCGGCTAGAAAACACTATTCGTGAAGCCTTCGTCAGAAAACACCATTGCTTATCCGTTTTCTTTGATTTAGAAAAAGCATATGACACCGCGTGGCGACATGGTATTCTGCAGGATCTTTACTCTTTTGGCGTGGAGGGCAGACTTCTTAGATGCATTTCAAATTTCCTCCAGCACATATCCCTTAGAGTGCGACTGGGAACCACTCTATCCCGCCCCTTCGTACAAGAGATTGGTGTCCCGCAGGGATCCGTTCTCAGTGTTGTCTTATTTATTGTGAAAATCACCTCTGTGACCAATGTCATCCCACCTTCCATATATTTCTCCTTGTATGTGGATGACATTCAAATATCTTGTTGCTCCACGAACCTGTCGATATGCGAACGACAGATGCAGGTGGCCATCAACAATATGGCCAAGTGTTCCTCATCAAATGGATTTAAATTTTCAGCTGAGAAAATTTTTTGTGTCCATTTTTCCAGGATTAGAGGACTGTTTTCACCACCCACGCTGCAGCTTAACCGACAAGATATCCTTGTTAAACCAGAAGCCAAATTTCTTGGCATCACTTTCGACTCGAAGCTGACCTTCAAGGCTCATGTCCAAAACCTATAGATAAAGTGTGTCAAGTCACTAAACATTCAAAAAATCATTTCTCACAGATCATGGGGTGCAGACCAGGAAACACTGCACCAAGTGTATACTGCATGTATTCGCTCAAAAATTGATTCTGGGTCCTTTGTCTACGGCTCTGCGCGCGAGTAGGTGTTGAAAGCCCTGGACCCTGTCCATCACCAGGGGCTCAGGCTCGTGCTTGGCGCCTTCCGAACGTCTCCAGTACAGACTCTATATGTTGAATCGAAGGAATGCTCCTTAAAAAGACGGCGTTCTTACCTCGGTATGTCGTACGCATTTAGAATAAGTAGTCTACCCCAAAATCCAGCCTCGACTTGCGTCATGCACACACGCTTTAAACATCTGTTTATTAACAAGCCCTCTGTAGTCCCTCCATTCTCCTTGGGAATTGCATCAGAGTATGATTGCCACGGTTTCACGTCATGTGACGTACAAGTTGTAGAGTGTAGCAGAAAGGTCCCACCCTGGGAACCGCCTCCAAGGTCTGACACCTATTTGGCAAAATACAAGAAACACGACAGTGCCTCATCAGTACTTCAACAAGAGTTTGCACACTTGAAAGACAGCTTTGATACCCATGCTCATATTTACACAGATGGGTCCAAGTCTAGTGCAGGAGTGACTTGTGCCATGATTTGTGGCGCGCACACAAGGCATCATCGTATAAAAATATTTGCATCAATTTTTACTGCCGAGGTTTACGCCATTAACTTGGCTCTCAACTACATCCTTCAAGATTCCATAAAGTCTTCTGTTATATATACAGACTCCATGAGTTCCATTAACGCAATTTGTAGTCAGCACACGACAAAGAAGTTTCTTGTGCATCGAGCAAGATCTTTAGCCAGTTTGATAACAACAAAGGGGTACTCACTCGTGCTATGCTGGGTGCCCAGCCACGTAGGCATCAAAGGCAATGAGTTAGCAGATAAAGCAGCTGCAGCTGCTCTCCCAAATGACATCACACCTTTCGAGATGTCCGTGCAAGACATGAGATCGGCACTCAAGAAATCACTGCACAGAATATAGCAAGCCTTTTGGAACACACAAACAAACAACAAGATCCACTTAATTAAACCTCACATTCAGGATACAGGAGACCGGTTGGAAAACCGCCTGTTGTGCACTTTACGAGCAAGGTTACGTATAGGCCATACGTACCTTACACACGGGTTCTTACTTCGGGGAGAGGAGCCACCTCAGTGTGCGCACTGTGATCAGCTCCTGTCTGTTGTTCACATACTCATCACATGCACACATCATGAAATCCATCGCAAACAGCACTTCAATGTATTTTATACATACTTCTTACCTCTTCACCCAGCCCTATTGCTTGGTAACGAGGCTCTCGTCCTTTTTACAAGCGTCTTTGATTTCCTGAGAGACGTTGGCGTTATTAGCCTTTTGTACTCTTACACGTATACACTCATCTTTTACTAGTCATCGTGTTTACTCTTAAATAACCATAACATCACCACTGTCTCAACCATACCTCAGTTTATGGCGCGTTATGATCTTTGTTGTCAATGCGCCATTAAACTCCCAATCATCATCATCAGCAGCAGCATTGACAATTTCCTCAGCTGACACAACCTGAGCCAACATAAAGCTTTCGTGGTTTTCGAACGAGTCCAAACTCCAATTACTTACATCTTTCGAGCATTGGAGCCATACGGATCTTGCCTTTGTCATTGACAGGATGGCAAGTTTATCTTTCGTGGATTCGGCTCGAAAGCACGCCCTCTCTCAGTTTCCAGCATGTAGTAGAATATTTCGTTTTCAATCCCTATCGTTGGCCTTGTATGTTATTGAAAAAGGTATGTTTTCTTTTGGAGCACCTTTCCACTATGGTGGTCTTGCGCTCAAGTCGCTTGTTTAGAAATTACTAATTGTTCTACGTCCCTGTTGTGCAAAGAAGAACTAATTATTGTGCTTTATAATTGACTTGTCTTTGTTTCAGATGTTCACTTGATTGACATGAATAAAAAATACTGATATAAAAGATCTTGAGTCGAATATTCCCTGTGTTGGGAAAGCTTCAACTACCTATCATGTGTGCCTTGCGTGAAAATGCATGTTTAAAATGGGGGTTTCGGTTCTGGCTTGCATGCATTTTTTACTTGTGTCTGACGATTGTCTGGTTCCACTACAGAAAGCAATGTCAACGTCTGCATTAAGTTGCAATTCAGAACACTAGTTTAGTGATGAATACCTGTGTTCCATTGTTTCATTGTGGTTGAACTAGCTCTCGTTGCTTCATGTACAAATTCGTTTTGCAGAGATATCGTGGCTATCATAGAAATTGAAAGAGCTTTGTTATCTCATCAAACTTGTAATCTTGACTCTTGGTTCTTTTAAAGGGACTATGAAACAAGTTTTTTCTTCTTTTCATCAGAATGAAATGTTTTCTGTGTCTAGAACCAACATTTTACCTTCATCATGCGAAGAGTATTCTCGGAAGCGAATTTAAACGAATCGGCGAAGGCAGTGCAGTTGGCGCCGCGCCGTGCCAGGTTGCCGCGCCGAGAAACAGCAAGCAACTGAGACGGAACTGCGGCCAGATCCGAGAACGTCATCGCGACGTGTTGTGATCCCGATGGAGTATGCGCCGTAGGTCCCCGCGTATGCGTTCATCGGAAGTGAAGATCTGTATGACGCAGGCTTTCGTGCAATGGTCGGATCGTCTGTTTTTCGCCTACATGCCGAGATGATGGTGCACGGCTGATTGCCCTACATTTCATCAATATACACGTGGCATCCAATGTCAT